>NW_020450562.1:508737-524064 GCF_003343035.1 Apteryx rowi
CGGGCCGGGCCGGGCCTGCGCGAGCCCGTGAGCGGGGCGGCGCGGGGCTGCTCGGGGGCCGCGGCGCCCGGCCCCTGCAGTGGCTTGTCTGTCAGCCGCTCGCTTTCCCTGTTAAAGCGAAGTGTTGTTAATCAGTTGCGTAGACTCGGTGCTAAACGCTCTCACGTTGTTTCTAGCTAAGTTTTTTCGATTTACAGCTAAACATTTGTAAAAATCTGCATTATCCGCTGACAGCTACGTCCAGAATAGTTTGGGGAGCATTATCTGTAAGTGTGGCAAGCTACGAGTCTTACATTTGTTGCAGTCGCCTAACCTCTCAGTGATCTTTCAGAGTGAGTCCCAGTCCTCTCTTCTTTTACAAAAAGAAAAAAATGGCGCCCCCCTTCCTTTATTTAAAATTAAGTCTTTATTAGGCACAGCAGCATGGAATTGTGATTTAGTGTTACTTTTTTACAGGGTTTGGATTCATATAGCTGCAAAGTTCCTTGTCTTAAATGTTTTTTAGTTTTTATGTAGGTTGTCAACAAAGTCTGTGAAAAGGAGTAAACTTCCGTGATCTGGGCTTAAATCAACCAGCAGATGGGTTGCCTCAGAGGTCTTTGCCTCGGATGGGAAAAGCCCCAGACTGCTGCAAGCTAATAACAAGTTATGTAAGGATCCTTATGTAAGGATTTGCTCTCAGAATTATGAGAGTTCCATAAGTGATACTGAATTCTACATTAAAGGGATCATATGTGTCCTGGTGATGAACTTCCAATACCAAATTTTAGTAGGCACATCAAACCTGTTAGACATTATTCATATTATTCAATGGAAAGGTGGTACATTCTAAGAAAAAATTTTGTTTTAAAGAACATTGAAAAACATAGAAACGAAAGTTTGTTCTTTTTCTGATTCCAGATTTTGTAACTTCAAACTACGTTACAGTCCAGTAATTAGAAATTGAGCTCCCAGGTTGCTTTCTTTTTTTTAGGTGCATTACTTGTTAGTTTGCATTAGCTTGGGTATATATTTGAAATCTATTGTAGGGTTTTGTGTACTGTCATAATATTGCTACTCTTATACAGTCATTGCGGTTAGGCAAACTAGTGCTTAAGGCCAGCCTGATTTCTGCTGCTAACAATAGGGAAGGGGGCTTCTTGTTCTTGATATTTGTGCTTCAGGTAAAAGGAGTGCCCAAGAGTGGGGTTTTTTTGTTTGTTTGTTAGGGTTGGGAGACAGGAGGAAGAAGGGAAGAGAAAATGCAGCTGCTTCTTATGTTAGGGCAAATATCACCCTTCACAAAAGTATAATTACAGATTTCCTTCCTTTTACTCTTCCTCTCCCCCAGTTTTGACAGACTGAGAGTCACACTAACAAGTGAACTAAGAAAACAGACATGAGAAAAAAATAACCAAAGTTCTACTTAATCTTTCGCTCTTTTTTTTCCTGTTCATATTGAGAACTAATAGAGGATTTATTTTTCCCATAGGTTTTTTAAATTAGGAGTTTAAAACTTTGAGAAGAAAACAGTAAAGCAAAAGAATGAAAGATGAAATATGATAGGCTTTTTCCCACCAGTTTTGGTATAGTTTGCCTGTAAGTGATCTGGTGCTTACAGATAAAGTTAAACCCTTCAGTTAGAAAAAGTAATAAACTTTTTTTTTAGTTAATGAAAATACAGAACATTGCCTAGAGAGAATGTCTACAGTCCTTTCTTGTTATCAATTGAATAGATGTAAGACTGAAGCAAATTGAAGACAGCTCCATCAAAAAGTTTTACTAAAACGATTGGTTTAGTAATACTCTTCTTCAGAATTAAGAAATGAGATCCTAAAGTGAAGTTTGGAAATGGAAAATGGAACAGTTGATCTTTCACACTGCAGAATAAATGTTTTATTGTGTGTATATAGCACTTTAGTACTGATTATTATCTGTCCTGTAAACTGCAGCATAGGTTTCACTTGAACAGCGTGCTTAAGGAGAGATTCATCTTGCACTTTCAGTTGTTACTTCCATTTTGTTCTTTAAAATGTAAATACAGAACCCTTGGAAAATGTCTGCACTTCAGTATTATGATAGTATAAATGGTTCAAGCTTTCTGTTTGAGTAGTCCTGTGGTCACTGACAACTGTTTGGGAGACCAAGGTGATGCCATTCTTATGCTCCGCTGTTAGAGTGTTTGAGACATGTGCATATTTACATAAAACACTCAAATGTTTAAGGCATTTGGATTTACTACTTTTGTTGGTGACATTTAACACCATTTACGTTATTAGAAAATTATGTAAACAGAAGTAAAAAACACACCTCCTGTTTAACACAGTAGACTCAATTTATTTTTCCTAAATGGAGGTGATCAGTAATGAATTATACCTTTAATTAAAGTATCATTTTACAAAAGATGTTATTGCTGTTGTTTTTTGTCAGTTTATTTTATACAAAAGACACTTGTAAAAACATTAAATTGAAAATGTAAAAACTGTGTGCATGCATATAACAAATGTTTGCTATATTCAGATCTTGTCTCTGAATGACTCTGAAGTTGTGAGAGGTTTATTTTAAAAGCCTTCCCCATTGCTAACATCTTTTGAGTGTAGTATATGCCATTGATGTAATAGTTATTATAGCACAGCTATTCTTAGTTTATTAGAGTTGTTTGAAATTTAGGCTCACTTGTAATATTTGAACTCAACTTGGCAGTTCAGATAATTGGTAGGTGTAGTTTAAATACATTTGATGCTGCTTTGAGGAAGGTGAATGGAGTAGATGAGTATCCTGATGCCTTTTCTAGATGTGTTTTATTTTATTTTTAACATTAGAAAAATCACAACAAGTAATATTTTACTGAAAACATTTTCAGAATGAAAATGCATTTCAGATTTTTGCCTTTTCAGTGAAAGAACAGTTTTGCAGTGAAATAAAAGAGAGAAATAGATCCTACAGTTAATAATGGTTAGTGGCATTCATGTTTTTGTCTTGGCTAATTAAAGTATGTGAAAAGTCTTTGTTTAAACAAACATTATTAAAGATTATTCATGTCTTTCCTTGACTGTGAAACAGAGCTGGTCTGGTTGTTGTGGTGTTTCATTATATTGCTGTGATAATGAGTCCATAAATACAAGTAAGCAAAAACTTCCATTTTAAGCAAGTTTTTCCATCCCTTTTGGTCCATCAGATCCCTTACATCTTTCTGAAAAACAACCATATGGCCTAGTTCTTATGTGCTATTTCCTTGCATATGAGCAAACATTTTCAGGAAGTTTGACAACTATATATTCTAGTTTTGAGTTTGAAGAGTCTCTTGGTTTCATTTAATGTTTAATAAATATTCAATCTGCAAAGCAGTGGATGAAACTTGAGTTGCAAATACTGATCTGAATACAATAAACAGTCTGAATAAGTTTAAAGCTACTTTCTAACAGTTCTGCAATGGGCAGAGACAAAGTTTCAGACTAATCCTGTTGCTAGGTCAGTTATAATAACAGCATGAAAGATGCATTGATTTAACATGGGCTTCCGTTTCACAAGCCGTTAGGTCACTATAATATCCTTACTATCCCTGAAAAGGAAAAGGTTTTGCTGACTTCTTCTTCATCCCCTCTTCCCTGACCACACATTCCTCTGGTGCTCATCAGACTGTTTCATGAATAAGTTCAATTTACGAACCCCACAAAAAGCTCTCCACTTCTGCAGGATTAATCTTTGCTGAATTAGTGAGGTGAGTTGCCTTGCAGTGAAACCCTCTGGTCACTAACGGCAGGGCAAGGGAAGCAGTAGGACTTCCCGTGTGGAATGGAGGCCACAGGCATCTCCAGCTTGACGGCTGCAAGCCATTAGATTCCCTCATGCTGTAACGTGGTGCAAAAAACCACAGGCTGTTGTAACTCTGCACAACTGAGATATATGTTTGCCAGTTTAGTAACATGAAGACGAGATATTGAAAGGTCTTCTATTTTAACTGCCTTCTTGAGTTAAGCATTTGCTGTTAATAGGATGAGTATTTGTTGGAAACTTTTTTGTGTGTTCTTGATTAGTCACGCATCTAATTTTTTTTTTTTTGGTTAAGACATTCTCTTCTGTTAAGAAATACAATTTAACATAGATCCTGAATATGGGGAAAATTATATTCACCTTCTATATGGTGATCGTGTTGTGTGTGATTGAATCTGAGGCATTCAAAAACAGTCAAGTATCTGTCACGATGCTAGCAGTGCTGTAATTCATGTCTCTCACATAAAAGTAGGAGACAGTCCTAAAATTCTTAAAATCACTGATTATGTGCTGATACTTTCAACTGTAGGTCTTCCTCCCCACCCCCCTAATTCTAGATGTAGACAATAACTAGAAATAAGATGCTGAATTTTTTGGTATTAGCTGCAGAAAATAGATGCATTATGGACTTTCATAAAATTGCTTAAAATACGAATCTCAAATTAAGTAATATAATGTTCTTAGTATCCATACTGGCAAAGCTGGTTGTAATTGTATTTCAAGTGAGAGAAAACAGAAGATCTTTTTGTGAGGTGAAAACTGAGATTAACATTTATAGCTGCTCTCTCCTTTAGCCTTAAGCTTTTCTAGATACCTTCTGAATAATTTGTGTGTTATCATTTGAGCACCCAAGAGTGTTAGGTTGAGTACTGCCGACCTCCCTTTCTCCTGAATTCCAATCATCTTAATTTATCACCTATTACCATATACTGGAGCATAAATATTGTCTGTATGGGATGTGTTCAAGCATGTTGCCATCTTGTTTGGACTTACATGTCACTTACATTACACTTACATGTCCTCTCATGATGTTTCTAGGTAATTCGACTGGGAGCCACCCCTGTTAGCCTGGGCTTGCTCTCTGTCCAGGTTTATGCTTCCTCTTCGGAGAAGGAAACTTCCAAAAAGGAGTTGCTGAAAATTAGTGAGGTAAGTATGGTTAGAACCCTAGTGCTCTTCTACCTATGGAGAAATATTTGCAGATTTCTGAAAGACCGAATATATTTTGAAGAGCAAATGTGTTTGGGTATGTCGCATGAAAGGGAGGGGTGGAAGGCCCTTCCTTATCTTTATGATTTAYGTTTGCCTGCCAGAGCCCCCTGTTTGAGGACTTTCCYTGGGTCAGTTTCGCAAAGTAAAAAGAATAAGATTTTATTAAAGCGACAGATACAACAGGTTCGGAATTGCCACTGATAAATGCACTTGCTGCTACAAATTTTCTTTCTATGAGCTCAAACTAACAATTAAGCGCTTTCGATAATAATATATTTTCCCGGGTAACGTCCGACATTTGTCGGAGGCGCAAGTCTTACCAAAGAGGCGTCCCTGTTTGGGGGAGGGGAGAAGGAGGCTCGCTCGTCAGCAATCTCCAGTGAACAGGTCRGGGGTTCAGTTTTCTTCCCTTCCAAAAACTTTAGTGAGCTGTCCTCTGTTTTATAGTTGCTGAAGGTGGGATGTGGAAGCGCGGCAGACATACTTCATTGGCCAGATTGCCATTCGCGTGGTTGTTGGGGGTATGCCGCCCTTATTTACATATCGTTATGCAGCAAAGGGCATGTTTTTTAATATGGTAAGCAGGGATAATGAGGCTGGGGGTACTAGAGGTCAACAGTTAGTCTGTGAGCAGCAATTATTTTTTGGGATGCAACCCTTTGTGGTCAGGGGCGGACTGTGATACCTCCATATCGCTCCCTCCTCCGCCGTGCAGCTGGAACAAACTGTCTGGCCTTCACCAGCTAGTTCGTTACTCATGTTGCAAAAGGGTGGTGTGCTTTGGCTGCCACGTACTGTTTTTCCCGTGTGCCCCCTTATCTTTCTCCCTGAATTCTCTTGTTCCCACAGGGTACATCTCCTTACCTTTTGTGTATCCTTGCCTTTAAACTCAGTTCTCTATTTTCAGTAACAGAGAAGTCAATATGGTGTTGCATTTGATGACCTCTGCTTGACAGTGTCAACTTGCTCACGTGCAGGATCTTCTTCATACGTTAAAGCTTTCTGTTCTTCATTCAGAAATTGTCTTTTCACCTTCACAGGTTTACCTGGAGTCATGTTTCAAATCCACAGGAATATCTTCTTTGCTTTTTATCCAGATCATGCCATGTATTTTTATGACAAATACTGTTGTCAAATTCTGTTAAAATTTCATTTATGTTCTCAAGTGAAACAGCAAAACCAGAAACTTGTATTTTTAAAAGTGCAGTAATTAATTCTCTGTTTTAGAAACAAAATTTTTTGCCTGGTAATGCTTTAAGTATTGTAGCCTACAAGGCTACACTGCCTCCACAAAGAATTAAGTCAGTTTTCCTTGCTTTGCAGCATTAGGACCTAAGTAGCAACAAATATGAAAAGTAATGGTAATTTAAACCTGTCACTCAACTGTTTCCTTAAGATGTTTCAGATGTCTTGGTTATATCACAATTACAACTCTAAAACATCCTGTCCTATCTCAAACTGTAGTGTAGTTACTTACCAGTATTGTTGCATATGCTTTTAACAGTCTCAAACGTTAAAGAGAGGTATTTTGTAGTTCATAACTAAATACAGCCTTATATCTGTGAGAATTTATAGTTGTTTTAAAAGTAGTGTTAACATTTTAACCCAAGCTAAAGTGTTGTTTCATGAGCAGTGGAATTATATGAAGCTTATTTTTCTGTAGACTTGGGTCTTTTGGATGTGTCTGCATCAGCAATTCACTTGCATAGTATGAAAAGAGCAATAGCTGAAGCAGCCTCCTAGCTTCACCTCAGAGGAAGAACTTTAGCTTGGGTCTTTGTGTGCCCTGCGCCTCCACTGGCATGAGTCAGTAGTGAGGCAACAGTCTGGCATTACACATGTGCTGCATGATCGGCTTGGCCGTCAGCTTCAGTAAAGCAGCATGTGCAATGGTGGAGTTCTGGCCGCCTTTCTTAGCATTCACGGTGTTTACGCTAATTTGGATCTCTACTCTGTCAGCTGTCTAGTTTCATCAAACATATGGGAATTTAATCATCTCTGAGACTTCTATCCATGTGTCAGGCTTGTCTGTGAGGTTATCTAACAGGATCAAAAGTTGCTAGTGGGCAACTGATTGTGATTATGATTGCCAGAGATAACCAGATTTCCTAGGGAAATGAGATTTAAAATGATTTTCTTATAAAATATTATGGGGAATCCAACTGTGGAAGTTGTCAAATTATTTTTATGTACATGTCACTGTATCTCTGATTAAGGTTAACTTTTTTTATTATGATAGATAATTGTTTCCAACTTACCTTGAAAAAGAGTGCTAACTGCACTCTGAAGCAACAATATGTTGCTTCAGTATAAACATTAGTTTACACTGAACTACAAAATGTAGTATAAACTTTTATACTAAACATTAGTATAAAATATTAAGAGTTTTAACAAATGGCCTTTCTATTTTTATCTAAATTTTGCTGTTCCACTTCAATAATATAAACTTTGGTCTTTATTTTTTTTAGTGGAATACTACAATCTTAAATGTGCTCAGGTAATCGCAATAAGTACATTGTGTGTTAAGTCCCAAATACAGTGTGTTAGTATTTATTATGTGAAGATGCCCATTGCTCGTTAGGTGGATGTTACAGTTCCTGTTTGCTCATATCATCCTTTTGGTGCTGTTAATGCTGTCAGTTGCTACTGTGGTTAATGACTGCAACACYGGGATGTAGTACAATTAAACAAACAAAGAAGCTGGGATGTAGTTCAGTAACAAACAGCCACATTTGTATTGGATGTGACCTTGGTTAGGTAATGACTTTGATTCTCTAATAATGGCTTGTGCAAATATAAGAAGTGATTGATTGTGATTTTAAAGTTCTAGTACATTTAGTATGTTAACTGGGAACTAGAAGTGCTGATTAAGACTAGAAACATTTCTTGCAATTATGTTTTGAGTTCTTATGAAACTAGTTTAACATTAATTTATAACCTGTGACTTGGATCATATAGCAGCTACTTTGGATGAATTGCACAGCAATTAGAAGTCATCTTCATCCTAATGTGTAATTAAACTTTGCTCCTAATAGTTGTCTTACAGCTGTACCTGAATTTTTATTATGCGTCGTTTACGTAGTAAGCACCATGTTCTCTGGTTAGAGACTTAGTGCCCTGAAGACCTTCTTGCATAATTACACCTTTGTTTTTAACCTCTTGTTTGCTAATATTCACAGCTGTCACTCTACTCCTCTCCAGCTCGTGAGACTAAATATGTGGAAAATCCACAAACCCAATTGGAAGAAGGGGTTTCACATTTGCGGCATGTTATGGAGCCATACACAGCCTGGTGTCAGGTATAATGGTTTTGTGTTAAATGTGGTAGTGATTTGGTGATAAGGATTGAGCCAGGATTTTGTTTCTAGATACAGAATTAAAATATTTCTGAATGGAAAAGAAAGAATTCCTTTAGAAATAGTCATGAAAGGATTTGAATTTATAAGAATTTTTAGATAGCAGCAAAGTATTTTTAGAAAAATTAATTAGCTTTAAAAGTATTTTTCCAAAATTTTGCATGATTAAAAATTTTGCATGATTCAGCTCATATTTACCTCATCCTCACACAAAAACTAGAGTTTCTTTCCACTGTTTTGCTCAATTAAAACCCTGCTTTTTCACATTCTTGTATGCCTCTAAAAGAATTAACAAGTATTAGTTAACTAGAGCTCACAATTGCTATCTGTAATAATCCTTAAGCTGTTATCTTCTGTAAGGTAGTTAGGGGGAAATAGTTATCAGTAAGGGAAATAGGAAAGTAGATTGCTTGCAAGGTTGATGGTGAACTTTATAAACTAAAAATCAACTGTAGTTGCACAAAGCACTTTTGTGTGTATGAACAAATCTAAGTTTTTTTTTTTATTTTGTTTTTTCCACAATAGAAAAAGCTTATTAAATTTTCTGGGGGTCTTGCTTCAGGTTCAGGTTCAGTGATGTTTGTTCAATGCTTTTTTAGGGTAACTTTACCTTAAAGTAGAATTTCTGTGCAGAATGYGTTACAAAGTTATTTGAAATGCATTCAGCAATCAAACTAAATGTTGGAAATCTTCAGCTTTTTGATTAAAAAAAAAAAATCTGTTCAAGTACACAAACATTAATCACTTGAAGTCAAGATAACCCTTCTGTGGTAGGCTTTAAGACTGGCTAAATAAAGAACTCGTTAAGGACTAGTGCTCAGGCCCACAGTTGTTACTGAAATGGGATTTGGGCTGAGATGAAGTCCAAAAGTATCATCTTCAAAACCAGCACCTGAAAGGTGTGTTCTGTACAGTTCCTTAGCTGCCCACGGGTCTGCTTCTTGGCACACTCAGAGCAGTTGCCAATCCCACTCTTACACAGAAGCCTAAAGGTTTATAGTATCTCAAGATATGGGAGAACTGGATTTGGTACTGTCCTGTGACTGAGAAAGATAGGAGAGAGTGATTAAATTTGCATTTTGCACGCTCAAAGAGGATGCCATAAAATATCAGGCAGTGTGTTTTGGGGCAGCAGTAATGAGTTGTCCTCACTGCAACTGTGACAGGGCACAACTGTGTAGAAAATAAATCGGTATTTGCTGAACCAGAATTTTGAGGGAAGGAACATGACTCACCAGCAGAGAGAAGATCCCTAATCACTACTCGGTGGCAAACCTGGCTTCTAGGCCTCATCCCCAAACCTTTTTATGTATTTTATTGGGTAGCATATTTATACTAGTGTAACCAATCATTAATACAGAAATAGTCTCTGGAGCATAGAGGAAAGGCAAGGTCTTTGTAATCTAGGTCTAGACTATTGTTACTAGGTTACAGAGTTGTATAATTGCTTTCTTGCTCTCTTCTGACCCAGTGAATGTTGACGCTTTTTTAACTCTGTTGTGCTGGGGAGGGTGTTGCATGAAATATCTGATCAGGTAGTCTTAGCTTTTAAAAATGTGCTTCCTTCTATTTTCTGAAAAGAACATGGATCTGTATTTTTTTTAAAGGAACGTTGTGGGCATTGAACTCTGAGCCCTCTAGATCATAAATACAAGTCAGAAATAAATGTTCCCTGTAATCCCTAAGCCTGAAGGGGCAGAAGGGTGGATGGCCCTGTCTTCTGGTCTGTTCTTGGCAACTTTATGTGATTCTCTGCTTCATGTGCTGGCTGCTGTGAATCCTGTTCTTGCGCTGCAAACTGCTCTTCCTGTTCTGTACAGAAAGCCGAGATGTTGAGCTTAGGGCTGTGGTTCCTGCCTAAACGTTCTGTGTTGTGGTGCTAACCGTTAATAGTACCTACACCTCCCTGAAGAAATATCCAGGGCCGTTCACAGTCTAGTTATGTGTTGCTAAAGTGCACATCAGCAGGGTATAGGCTTCAGTTTTGAAGGTGAAGGGGGATGTTCTGCAGTATCACTAGAGCTCTGACCTCTTTAAATGCCTGTGTTCTGTTTGGTTGCCTCTGGTAACTGTAACTGGGAGTGAAATTTGAGAAGAGACTAGTTACCTGGTTGGGCTGATTGCAGGTAAGCTCTGTACAGTGCTTTACATCTCACTGGCCTGTTACTTTATTTGCCCTATTTTTGTCTACGTGGTAGTCATTTGTGCAAGATGTGCTCTTCTCCTCAGATGACAGATCGTTTCCTCGCAGTGGTTCACTGACTCATTTTGTGAAGTGGGCATGTAAACTTCATGGTTTTGGGGTCATCTTGCTTGCTTAACTATCGTCAGAGACTATGGCTTTTTTTTCCCCTCAGCTACTTTAAAAATAGCATTTTAGGTGTCTGTCTCAGTTGTCTTTCAAATTAAAAGCATAACCCAGGATATTGAAATTAGAATTGGCTACATCCGTATACCCTTTTTAGTTTTTCAAAATTACTTGCTTAATCCTAATAGAAAGCCAGTTCAAAATGCAGATGTAGAAATAAGAGTTTTGTGTGAGCTCTGACAGAAGATCAGACTTACTTAGTCTCTGGGTCTTTAGAGTGTGTTTCTCTTTGCACTGGCTTTTAATATGGCAAAAAGCCATCTAGTGTTATGTTGCATCTGTCACATGCTAACTTTTTTTTTTTCATGACAAACTTTTGCTAAGTCACTATTGCCAATAAGGAAATGAAAGTTCTTCTAAAGATACTGTCCCAGTGTAGTAGCCTAAACAAATGCTTTTACTTCCCCATAGATGTAGCTCAAGTGGTATCAAGATTTTTCTGTTCTTTAACTTGGGCATATATGTTTAGGAGTTTGTTCCCTAATTGATGGACAGTCTTGTACAGTCTGCCCAAAGAATAAACTGTCTTTGCATAATTAGCAAGGTTGCTCTTATTAAGATTTATTTCCGCTTTGATAAAAGGTAGTGTGATTTCCACCCCCCACACCTTATACTTTTTTTTTACTGTTTGTCCAAAAAACTCCTAGAGGTAATTCCTGGGGTTGCTGTAGTGCTTCTTCGATTAATTGTTTTGGACACTGTATGGGCATCTTTTTTTTCCAAATCATCTCAAAAATGCTGTTGCGTTAGCCTGAGATACTGTCTCTTGGAAAGGGAGATTTATTAGCTTGCAAAATGAGTCATGTCCCTCTGAAGTGCTAGAAATGAGTTTATTAGTTTTGTATTTTCTTCCTTTGCATTCTTAACTCAAGAATTTTTGCAATACGTATATATACTGAGAAAACTGAGATAATCCTGAATTTCAGGTACTTGATCAGAAACTCAGTGAAATATTGAAGAAGACCTCTACATTTTGAGGTACTATATTTGATCTGTGTCCAAAGACTACCTTGAGAAAATGCTGTGTGTTATGCAAAATGTAATGTTGAGCAAGCCTAAACCTGTGAGTGAAGGGAGGAAGTGGGAATAAAGGGAAGTAGTATTGGTGAGCTGGGTGAAATTAGAACTGCAAAATTGTTCTGTTTTCCTTATTTTCTTGATTGTTTTTGTGTATTAGAATAAAACAATACACAAATTTATTTCCTAGTTTGACCCTGAATAAAAGAACTGCAGCTGTGTTTTACAGACCCAAACAAAAATGCATTATGGGTAAATTAACAAGAGATTTATTTATTTATTTAGGGACCTAAAAATCTTTTTCTTCATCGGCTCGGTGACGATCTGGTAGTTAATGTTTTACTTAATTGGTATCTATTTACTGTTGTTTTCTTTTCTTTTCTTTAGGATCTTTATGCTAAAGCTATGCCCAAATTAGAAAAAGCTGTTGAGCATGGTAGAGGTAAATCAGTTTACAGTTTTCTTTATGAGCAATTTAAAATGCAGGACTGTACTATATCTTATATTAAAAAGGAATTCCATTAAGCATCATTCTACATGAAGTCTTTTGTGCATGTAAGGCTATTTTTCTGTGTGCATTTCCTTTGTGAACCGTCATGACACATAGTTAAAATCTGAGACCTGCATCTATGGATGCAGATCTAGGCATCTAATGCCATTAAAAATGATAGACATGAAGAAAAAGTCTCACAATTTATTCCCAACCAAGAGGAAGCATAATTCAATAGTACTTGCTTGACCCGGCCCTGTAATTGAACTTTCCTGCAATGTTTATTTGTTGTTTCCAGTGTTGCATGTCTTGTTTTTGCTAAGCTTAACTTTATCATTTTGGTTTACCTCCTTGGATCTCCTAAGTACTTTGAGTTAATTCAAAATAATTTTACTTATTTTTGTTTTGAAAGCATCTTTTCATATTTTGCCTCCTCAAGACTGAGTATGGATGCCAGCAGTTACATCTTTAGAGCTCATTTCAGATCTTGGGCCTTAATCATCTTTTCCCTAAATTTAACAGTCTGTCTTTTGAACTCCTCTGTGTGGAAGGTTTTCCATAGTTTGTTTCCCCATCGGACCTCCACATGAGAGCATCCTTCATTTCTGCTATGTCTTTGTTTTGTTCTGTCATTTATTTTTTATGTTGTTTCACTTAAACTAATTCTTGTTTACGTGTAAACGTAAGAATCCATTTTGTAAAGGTTTTTATCACCAACTTGAAAAAGATATAACTGAGATGCAAAAGAGCAAAACAAAACAGATGGCCAGAAACAAAGGCAAATCTTCTATGAAAATTGGTAAACACAATATGATGTTCAGTTTCATTCATGTGTCACTAGAGAAGATCTCAAAGGCTTTGAATTTTATGCCAGCAGTTCTAAAATGTGCGTGATAGTTAAATGTGTTTTGATAACTCTTTGTGTCTTGTAACAATTGCCAGCATGTATTGATGGTTCCTTATCGCAAAAACATTCACATTACATTAATGCACTGTGTTCTGACTTCCTTTCAGAGGGTTGTGAATTTCTCCAAAATCCCCCTCCTGGGTTTTATCCAAGGCTTGGTGTGATTGGTTTTGCTGGAATCATTGGATTGTTTCTTGCTAGAGGTAAGTGGGGAGCCATTGAACTGATTGTGTTATGATTTGGGGTAAATCACTTATCTGTGGGATTTTGGGGGATCCTAATTTTTAACTGTGAGACATGAGATCTGACTTAACTGTTAAAAGGATGTGTCTACAGTGCTCATCCTGTTATAAAGAAACTTCATGTAAAAGGTGCATAATATCCATTCATTATTGTTTATGAATCTGTATTTGTTACTAGAATCTAGTCTTTGGTCGTTTTCAGTTAGTTTATTGTAACAAAAGTAGGAAAAGATTTTTTTTTAGACTAAAAATCTTTATAATTGTTTAAGTTCTTGATCACGTATGTCACTGTCAATAACTGGAGAAATAAATTATGGTAAAATACAGAGGTTCCTAAACTATGATACATGTACGATTTGTTGTATATTCAAATCGCTTGAAAATATTGTGCGTCCAGGTGCAGAGCTGCCGCAGATCGTAATAGCCAGCAAAAATACTTGTGAACTCTGGGTATAGTATAAATACAAATGTATTTTGTGATGCAGAAAAGTGATACAGCTAATTTCATCACACTAGTTGAAGAAACAGTAATATGTTTATGCTTTGACAGAAATGTGTGTTTTAAAGAATGTTAATTATAGAAATGTACTTTGTGTTTGTAGTGAGATATTCTTAATACAAAAAATATTCTTAATGAGGTAACACAAGAAAAAAAGTTGTAGAATTTAAATACTAGTGAGGACTTGCTTTGGATAAAAATACACCTTAATGGACTCCATATGTGTTGAACAAACTGGAAATGTGTGCTTGGCTATTTAGAAATGGCAAACATTCTGTGAATGCACCATCTCCTTCCACCCCCCAAAATTTAATTTTCCAAAGATGATGCAAAGCAGTGCAATTTTTTTTTCCTAGCATATATATTTAAATGAAAGTCAAGGTCTCCAGCTTCTCCCATTTGAAGTTCTTTCTCTTTGAGTTCCTTCTTCTTGAGTTGTTACGTGATTATGAATGAAATTCGTTTCCAGCCTTTAAGTGTGGCAAAATTATGGAAAAAAGAAAAGCAGTCTTGGGACTGGATCTGAAAGATAAGAGGAGCCTAAGTTTAATAAAAGTAATCCTTTATAACATGAATATCTGATTTGTGAGTCTTTTAGGATTGGAGCCATAATTTATTAATTTTATCTGATTATCATTGACAATACTGGAGAAAATACCTGGACTGTTATTTCCAGAGAGTATTCCAGCTGTAGTAGGAAGGATTGATTTTGATGCTGCAGAATGTTAGAACCAAATTTCCTCTTTTTTTTTTTTTTTTTTTTTTTTTTTTTGGGGGGGGGGGGGGGAGGAGGGCTAGGGACTAGGATTGGCTTTCCTGGAAAAATTGCCCTCTTGGAAGGTACAGATAAATAATTTCTTTCAGGTCTAACCATAGCACTTGAGGGTACTACTGCTCACTAGGTAGAAAGTATTGTTTTCATACTTGTCACGTGAATATTTTGTAGTCATCCAACTTGATTTAAAATGCTCTTGAAAGTAATTTGTTTTAACCTGGTTGACTTGCACTGGAAGAGATTAGGGGGTATTCCTGAACTCCCCTCAGATGGGTATCTCCAGCGGGTAACAGGCTGCTGGAAGGCAGTACTCTCTTCAGCTTATAAATTTATTCCTAAAGTGATACTGTAGTTGTGCTCTTATATACGATCACTAAGGAGGATTTTTCTATTTCCAGGAATTAAAGCAAAAGTGTAATTTATCTGGTTGTAAAGATGCAATGAAACTCTCCTTTTCTGTGCTTCCTTATAGCTAATTGGTACCAAGTTCCCTCTTCATGAGACTGGCAACATCACTTTATGAAAGTCTCTCTAATCTACCATTAGCAGCTTCTCATCTCATCATGAGAGTGTATTTGTGGAAACACCACATACTTCTAATACACATTTCCTCTTCAAAATTAAGAACCTCTTTATTAGAAGTAAATATATCTTTGCATATAGAACAAGCTGCACTACAAGCAAGGGAACTACTGAAGCCTGACTCCT
>NW_020450562.1:524133-569886 GCF_003343035.1 Apteryx rowi
CTGTACCTGCTCCCTTCTCTGTTCCTTTTCTGACTGGATAAATTGCAGTGTACCCTGTAACTGATTCAGTGATGCATGTTCTCACTGGCAGCCAGGGTACACACCTGTGACCAGCTGTGATGAGGGTGTGGTTTTTTTTTTTTAAGGCAGTTAAATTTTTAGACTTGTATCATTGACTAGAGATTTGGTTGAAATTGACAAATTCAAAACTCACTTGGGGATTAAGCAACTGGCAGACAGCATAATTTTAAGTACTTTATCCTAGTTGAAAAGTACTTTCAAATTCCTTGCAAATTGCTACACTGAATTAAGAAAACTTATTCATAAGAGCAGCTGTGGAAGAATCGGTATTTGTGAGTCATGGTAACTTATGAAGTCTTCTCTTTGTTGTGGAACTTCTCTTGCTTCTGCTTGATTTCTCAAAAGGATGTTAACCTCACCTTTCTTTGCCTGAGTTTTTCCTTTTAGTTTAGAAAAAAGCATCAGTTGGTATAGTTTCCTTCAATATTTCTTAACTGTGACTTCATTATTCAGTGCTAAATTAACTTGTGTACTACCACAGCAAATCTAGTTGTAAGGTAATTTTCAGTATGGAAAGATGCTAATAAAAATATTTTCCCAAGTAAAAAAACATTGATCAGTTTAATCATGTTTTTTAAGAAACCAGTACGTCTAAACAGAAAATATGCTGAACTGTATTTAGTAAAATTGTGTTGATTATAAATAAAAGTTGAGTAGGGCCATTCAGCTGTCTCAGCTAATGCATACTCCAACCATGTGTTTTCTGTTGTGAAACAGGTTCAAAAATAAAGAAGGTGGTGTATCCTATAGGTTTCATGGGAATTGGTGCCTCCCTGTATTATCCACAGCAAGCAGTTGCTATTGCAAAGGTCAGTGGTGATATTTTTCTTTGAAGAAGTGTCTTTTGTCAATTATTTTTTCATGCCTTCAAATTAACTGGTAATCCATTTTTATGAAAGTCCTGTCTGCATGCTTGGCACTTAACAAAATAAAATTAATAGTTACTTTGTCAAAGGACATGCAGTCTAAACAATGCCAGTCAGATGTTTCATTTCTTTTAGTGACTTTGTTTTGCTTCTGACACCCATAGTAGAGTCTTCAGTTTGAGGAATATGAATTCCTTTCTGAGTCTCTAAACTCCAGTAATTATAAATTAACATAAACATGATTAGTAAGTACAGTTTATATGTTCAGTTACAATACTAAGGAAGCCTGAAATGTGTTGAGAGCATAGGAAAACAAGATTGGGGGGGGGGGGGTTTAAAAAGAGAGAGATTCTATGGAGGAATCATAGGAACAACATTTTGACAAGACAGGCAATTGCCTAGAGTCCACAATGATCTCAGTTCGTATGCCTTGCTGTCCACTCATTCTTAATTTTACTGGCAGATTCCTCAGATGTTCACCAAATTCTTCTTCAAATCCAGCACTTAGCCACCCACAGCGTGCATATTTTAGTGCATCAGAAATACTCTGTAAGGTGATACCTTGATCTTGGGTGGGATCTTTTTAATGCTTCCACGATTCAGATACTCTAAATACAAATAATTATGTTGACTATCTTCAGGGAGTGAAAATTATGCAGATGGCAGGAAAAAGCATTATTGTTTAAGAAGCTTAGACTTTTCTGTAGATGAATTGTGTATTGAAATTCTAGTTGCCTTCTGAACAATAAAGGAGGAAGTGATTGAATGGTGTTCAAACTGATGTTACGTTTTTAAAAGAAACTCAGTTCGGCATTAACTATGGATTTTCTACTAATAGCTTCACAATACCTTGTTTATTTTACCAGAACTTTGAAGTGCATGCTTGCACTTTGATTAATTCACAGTTCTTAGTTTGACTATAACACAAGATTTGATACGAGACACTGTGCCTGAAACTTGATTGGAATAGGTTTAGCTTTGTTGACTTGGTCAGGGTGCTAGATCTAAGAGTTGGAAAGCCTCTATGGAGAGTGATGTCCTGAGGGTGGTTTTTTTTTTTTGGTTCCTCTATTCTCTTTCTTGCCCTTTTTTTCCTCAAAAAAGCAAAAATTTAAGCATATGGAGATTACTATTTTTTATGCTTTTAATCTGTAATTAGAAGCATTTTCTTCTCTAGTAATTACTTTGAAATGTTTCATAGGCATTTCAAAAAGTTTCTGTAAGCCTAAAAAGAGATGCTTGCAGTACGAAGCTCATGAGCCATGTTGATAGAACAGTATAGGAAATATCTTGGAACATAAGTTTTTCTTTGTTTTGTTCGTTTTTTTTTTTTCTTCCATATTTGAGTACTTCATCACTACATTTCTATTTGCAATGGTATAGTTCCCTTCAGTTGGTAAAGTTTGGATTTGGCCATACTTCAAAGGAGCATAAATATCTTTTCCTTACTGCCCTTATTGATGACTTTCCATTGCAGAGCTGGAAATAAACTCAGCCAAATGTATTTGCAGTTGAGGTACAATACTGGATGCATCTATCTGGGAGAAGACTTTTTTCCTTTAACTAAAATGTATGACTTGTTAACTAAAGTTACAGTAGCAGAGCTCACCATTGCTCATATGTAGTTTTCAGATGTTGATTCTCTAACTGGAGATCAAAGAAATGCTTGAGGCATGCTCCCCCCCCCCCAGTAATTGTTCTGATAGAGCACAAATTTGTAAGGGATTTATTGCTCCATTGCTAGCATCAATTTTATTTGTATAACTTTAAGCAAATGATCAGGCCATATATGTGGTAAGGGAGCTCGATTTAATAATAATGTTGTTTATTTTTATTTTGTTTTGGTGGAACTTTAACTAGTGTTTTGAAACTGTGTTGCTTTTCAGCTAATCATGATGTATTTCAAAAGGTTTTTTATTAACTGTGGCTTCTCCTCTGTCTGGAAAAACTTTGCATTATTAAGTTACTTCAATCAATCTCTATCTTTAGAAGAGTTGTCAGTCATATTTTTATTTATTTGTATTGGAACTTCTCAAATTTCCTAAAACAGCATGTCTTTTATGCTTACTTTCTTCTTGGAAGGAAGAAAAATCCTCCTAATACATAAGTTTATTTCCTTGACAACAAACTAAACTATGTGGTTATTTTTAACCTATATGTGTCTCCTTGTCCAGTTCAGCACAGTGCATAATGCATCAACAGTTGTACTAGCATAACAGAGAGCTTGGCATAATTGCAGGAACTAGGGGTTGAAAAGAGTGAGTTGGGGTCATGTAGTCCACCTCTTCCAGGGAATGAAATGCTTGTGAAATTGTACTCTGCTTTGTTAGAGATAGGAACATAAATGCAGAAAAGCCAGCAGATCCTCAATTTAGTTTCTCAGCATGCAATGTTGATAAAGAATTGCTAACCATAATTCTGCTTGATAATCCTCACATAGAGCGTATGGAAAAGTTGATATTATAAGTTTAGTTTTGTGTGCAATTAAAAGGTGGAAGCTTGTTTACGTGCAGATTAAGCCATAGGAATTGCTGATGCTACCGACTGTGCCTGGTATGGGTGTTTGTGGCCCAGGGTCATTTCAAGCTATTTTAGGATCCCTGTTGACAACCACTTGGTATGACTTTTGAACTTGTTTGTTCAAATGTTAGCATACAAACTTAGTGTTGCACTGAACACAGGACGTGGTTTAGCATACTGTAACACAGATGAATTGGAAATTGTTATCTTCCAAAAATTAAGAATTCTGGTTTACTGCATGGAAAAATTTGCCACTTTTCAAATGAACTCTTTGTATGAGTGTTCAAATGAGCACTTTGAACAACTTGAATGGACTGTATGTATTATTATTGTTCCCTTTACTTTGCGTGGCTGGAACTGTCACTGCTGAGAATAGGGGCAATACATCAATACTCTTAAACTGCTTCATGAAAAAAAAAAAAAGAGATATAAAATACAAGACTGTTTCTCACACGTGGCTCCACTGTTGTGCTCATTAGAGGATGCAGTGGATGGTTATCAAAATTTCTTGTATGTGTTCCTGTTGACCCTGAAACATGCAGCTTACAGGTTGTCTAGCGCTGGGCTTCTCAGCCCACAGGAACTGTGACCCGTGTGTGGGGCCCACCTCTCTGGTCTTGAATCCGCTGCAAAACAGCTGTCCCTGCTGCAGGCTGTATACGGCCAGTTTTGTATTTGTACTCTTCCTGAAATCTAATGCAGCACTAAAAAAAAAAAAATAGTACAAGGCTGGAGGTCTCTGTCTGGTTCAAAACCTCACTTGTGCTAGTTGCAGTACAAAGGTGGTCACACACTCTCTACCCAGAAGCACATCCATTACTGTTCTGCTGCACAACAAGCGTAGTCCCTTGCGTTCAGGCAAACAAAGGGAAGTGGTTTGTCGCAGGATATGTGCCCAGCTGTGAAACTTCTTGACACAGGATGTTGTGGATGCTAAAAAATAAAGAGGCTCAAGGGGAGACTGGACAAGTTCATGCGAGAGAAACACACTGGGAGTTGTTACACAGAAATCGCCCTCTGGCTCAGGAAATCTCTGAGCAGCAAGTTGTTGGAGACTGGAAGAAACTTAGGAGGAAGTGTCATTTATGCTTGCCCTGTTCTTAGTCTTCCTTGTTTTTTCAGTTTTGCCTGTTGTTGGAGAGTAGGGTGATGTCTTCTCATTTCTTGATTTTTTTGGTATATTTTTATTTAGTTTAGTAGCTGTCGACTTGGACAAATTGTCCATTTTTGCTGTTGCTTATTTGTAAGAAAACCAGTACTAATATGAAAGTGAGTACTGATCTGAGTCTGGAGTTGCAAAAACCTAACACTCTTGAGTTTTAAAGGATACTATGAATTTTACAGTTCCGTATCATGTAGGGGACAGCAAGATTTTGTCTGTTATAAGGCAGCTGGATTTTTCCTGTTTCTCTTATGTTTGGGTCCTATAATAAAAACTGTCTTTCCTACCCCTTTTGTGTTTTAGGAGTTGACTGCTGGTTATTCATTATAGCCACCTATTAGCAGAATAGGTCTTGCTTCTAAATAGCAAACAAACAAAGGAGTACCCTTATTGTTTTGTCAAAGCAGTGAAAATGTAAAATTGCAAAATAGTAACAAAATAAAATTTCTAAAAAGGCAGTAAGGTCAAATTAAGAAAAAAAACTTGAATATGTTAAATCTACAGAATGAAAGGTACTGAGATTATAAAATCCAAAATTATTTCCATGCAGCATCCTCTATCCACCTATTTTTATACAAATATACTTTAATGTATTCTTTGAACAGTTTTTTAGCAGGTTGCTAAAGCAGGTAACTTTTCTACTTCTGTGTGACATTTTTGTTTCTTTCAAGATGCTTACTAACGCTGTACACCCTGAGCTTGAACAGCACGTGTGTGTCCCTAAAACATCCCTGGTAAAGATTTGAGCTTTTGAAATCTCTTCCACTTGAACGAAAAGCAGGATAATCTTTCTCAGATGTTTATTAAATTCTTGCTTTCTAATACCTTTTGTTTCAAAGGTTGCTGGTACGCAGCTGTATGACTGGAGTCTACAGGGATATATTGCTGTAGAATCTCTCTGGAGGGATAATCCTAAAAAGAAGAAATCTGGGAAAAAAAGTGATAAGGTAAGAAGTCTGAGGGCCTTGATTTCTGAATTACAAGAAAATGTGTAGACACACATGACATGTTCAGGTGAAGCATATCTATTTTAAATAATAAATTTTTACTCTGAGCCTTCTTCTGTGAAGACAAGGATTTGGTACTGTTTTTCTAACCTCTGGAAAAATTATCCTATTTTAAACTTTCTATATTATAAAATACAGAAATATAGTATAAAATACTGTTTAGAAGTTTTATTTAGTAGTTGTTTAATGTGTGATCTACTAAGTGTTCAACAGAAAAGTTAGGAGTATTTTGTGCTCCAGATCAAGATTTATAGTCCTGATTATTAAAATACCCCTACTTTTTAAAACAAATGCTGATTAAATTTGATGGATTCCATCTTAAAAATCCAACATGGCATTGTTTTTTCATTATATGTATCTCGTCTTTGAAAGAGGTAAAATAGAATCTTGTTTTCAGTTTGTTCCCCTTCTGCTTTCTTTTTTCTTTTCTTTTTTTCTCTTCTTTTTTTTCTTTTTTTGGTGGGTGACTGTTCAGGAACATTTGCTGTGGAGTAATGATGTAATTATGTACTGATCTATTAAACATTACTATCTAGTCATAAGAATTAGCACTTTATAGGAATATGCAGCTCTTAGGAATTTAGTCATGGATGACAAGCTGTATGGTTTCATATTTACAGCCCTATTTTAGAAAAACTCGATTTAATCAGTTCTCATCCAAAAAAGTGGCAATAAAAAAAAATTTCTTTGAGTCATCTTTGAACCTGTGTACTGGTGAAGTACTGAAGGCAGTCATTGCTGAAAGTGCTGCTTTCTACATTTCCAGTTGTTGAACGTTTCTCTCAARAGCTTGGCTGTTGTATGAGGGGCTAAAGTAATGTTCAAATAGACAATTTCTTAGTTCGAATAACATTYGTTTTTATTTTCTATTCTACAAGTCACTTTTTTGGCTGGCATTACCATTTTGTGCTATGCTAAGCAGATTGCTTGTTTGCTTTAGAGGTGATGGCATTTAATAATAGAGCAAGGTGCTAACATAGTGGTTTTGTATTACTGAGTTTCACAAGCGTTGGGGTTTCTTTAAAAACAGAATTTCTGAATTAACACTGCTAATACAACTAATTAAATGTCTGCATGCTTATTTTTAGTTTCAGAACAGAATAGCTTTCCCTGTTCCCCCTACAGAGCATCAGTGATACAGTACAATTTCTTTGGGTACAATTTCTTCTTCAGATAACTGAAGCATTTTCTCTAGCTTTCCTATGGCCCACTTTATATAATACCTGCATTTGAGGGTATGTGTGCCTTTAGTTACTCTAAATCTCAATATCTCAACAAGTGTGCTCTTCCGTAGTTGATTTACAGTTAACAGGGTAGTTGCACTCTAAGTCTTATCATTCAGTGTACATGAATGAATTTATCCTTGGTTTTGAGGTAGTATTTGTAGTAGTATCTAAGTATATTTGTTTCTATATTTCTCTGTGCTGGAACAGTATATATTAAAACAAGTATTTGTTTGTATATGTATTAATGTAAGTCTTTGGGATTAATTCTTGTGAAAAAAAATTAAACATGTGGAGGTTAAAGAATACCCAACAAAAAAAGAAAAGTGCCCTTTCTCTCTTGAGAGAGATTCAAGTATACTCACAAAGTCCACTCTTGGAAGAGTCCTTGCAGTGAAGTCCTTCAGGACTTGAAGTAAAAGTGAAATCAACAGCTCAGAGGATAACAGAAATGAACAGGAAGACAAAGACCAAAGTGGTATCACTCCACAAGAAGAAAAGAAGGGGTAGGGGGGAATGGGTAGAAGAATGACTTCATTAATGTTTTGCACTAAACTGAGACTTTGCCTGTAGTTTGAGTTGGTCAAGTGTAACACGTAACAGTAATGAATTGTAGAACTTCAGTTGTGTATAACTATGATTGTTTATTTCTCTAAAATGCTAGATATTATGACTGATTAGTAGTACACAGTGGCACCATTACGCTAGAGCAAATATTCATTCACTCCCTAAAAGGAAAAAAAAAACAAAATTGGAAATGAGATTCTACTTTGGTGCTTCAGATGCATTTTGCATTCTACAAAATGCTGCCAGTTTCAGAATTAGTGCAATGTGATTGATTAATGATATTGGAGATTTGCGCTGGCTTGTGAAGGAATGTGAACTCTTTTAATGAATCATTACGTTGTAAAATATTTTGACCATAATTTATAACCTGCCTCAAGTAACTTCTCGAGTTACTTATCTTAATGGTGTTTTGGTTTGTTTATCTACTAGACTTTTTCATTATTCCACAGAAGCAGGCTCTCTTTGTAGTTGCACCTCTCTGACTCAGATAAGCAAACTGATTGCTGCGAAATATATGCAGATGGCTTAGAGAAGCCGAGTATAATAGACCAAAGAATTGGTTAGAGCTAGATAGCTTATGACTGATTAAATGTGTGTGGGAGGGAGAGCCTGTAAGGTCAAACCATTGTTAGGAAATTTTTTAATGGTTATTTAAAGAAATAAAAGTTCAGATGTGTAACTTCAGAGCTTCTGTTGTTTTGAATTTATTTCTAGACTCATTGCATCTTTCATTCCTGATTTCTAAGCAGTTGTGCTTGTTCAGTTGATTAAAAACTGTTGTCTTAACAGAAGACTGCTGCCCTTCTCTTATTTTACAGATTAGTTCTTTAAAGTAGCATGTCAAAACTAACAGGTGATTTGAAAATAACTTTGAACCAGCAGAAAGTTTTAATGTTTCACTGTGGATCTTCTGGCTGACCCTTAGCTAAGAGCTGGTAACAGTTCCTACTAACCTGACAATGCAGTACAGCTGTAGGAGTGGCGTTCTGGGTTGTTGGGAACCAGAAGTCCTATCTGACCAGAATGAGGTATCTGCTGCACGGAGGTCTAAGAAATAAGGGACATAGGCACTGAGAAAGAATATGTTTTAGAGAGGCAATTTCGCTTGGATAGACCACAGSTATGGGATCTAGTTCCCTAGGTAGGTCTAGGTGTGGGACTAGTGCCAATATAAGCTGGGTTGGAGGAATGCTCACACATGCCATCAGTTGCCAAGTCTTATGAAAGTGGGCATCAGTTGAATGTTGGTGGAGACTTTCATCAGTAGATACTCCCTCTGTATTGGGCCTGGGGCGCTTCAGTAAAAAAAATTTGTACAACTCTTTGAATAAACAAAGGTTAGTTAGTTAATCATACTGTACCTTTCCTAAAACATAAACTGTCAAAAAAATCACAAAAAATATAGGCAACATTAAAATATTTCAGAAAGACAAACTGACAGTATTGATAAAAATTAGCTGAGCTTTTTATTTTGTGTCCTAACCTTTCAAAAGGAAACACATGGTTGTTATTGGAAGCCAAAAACTTTGAAGCTTTCATCTTTTAATAAGGTTTATTCAAGCACTTGCTACCTCAGCAGAAAAACAAACCACACAAAAAATTACAGAGACCACTGAGTAAACGCACTTCTTTCTCTTCCTCCTTGCAAAATCTTTAAATTGCCCTTTTAGTTGCCAAAAAATAAGTTATTTGCACAAGAGAGTGAAGTGCCCTTGAACAGTTTCCTCCGAAAGTCCATCTAATTAATCACATATTGGTAGTGTTAACTATTGCCAGTTAGCTTGATGAATTAGGCAAGATACAGAAATCCCATAACTGAAAAGAAGTACTACATGCTTCAGTTAAATTGCCTGTACTTCAGATGCTCAGAGGTCCCTAAACACTTGAGTATACAGCCTCATTGCTTTTTGTGCTCTGAAGTTGTTAAAGAGAGGGTGTTGTGTCTATGACTTTTAGAGAAGCTGAATAGCAGTTCTAAGAAGTCACATGCTTTCAAAGTCACTAGAATGTGGACTGAGAAGTACTTCTAATGAAAAAAAGTCTGCGCTCAAATTTCCTTTTGTCCACCTTGGTGAACTAGTATAAAGCATACAGGTGAAAAGTTTGTTTTTTAAAGGTAGTGTAGTGACGTTTTAGCAGGATGTGATCAACCACACTTGATAATGAGAACCTCTGCCTTTTTTGATACCTAAAAGTGCAGGTGTGACTCTAACATGAGATGAGGGGTCAGGTCTACCCTAAAAAAAACCTTTCTCAGTCCATCAGGAACACTGAGTGCTTATACTAGCACTAGCAAAAGTGCTTTCTCTTCGTACTGCTGATTAGATTCACAAAATCAGTATAAACCATTCCAGCACAAAAATTTTTGGCAGTAATGTAAGCTGCATAAAAATAGAGTTTTTGCTGATACAGAAATGTCAAGGAAGAAAAATAAATACTCCTATCATATACCAAAACTGGCAAAGTATTCGGGGATAGATTCTGGGACTTCTGCCTTAATTTGACAGCCCAGTGAAAGAATCAGGATTTTTTTGTATAATCATTTCTTATCGTCATGCCTTATTATAGGCAGCTAGATTCCATAACTAGTGAAGGCAAATATAAATGTTATTCTTGAGTTTTAGCAGATGTAACCCATTTCAGGAAACCATGCCAGAGCGAAAGATATTACTGTGTGTTTTTGTTTTTGTGACATTCATTCTAGCATTCTTCTGTTGCTACACAAAGGATTCATGCAAAGATCCAAATGTTATATGGGTGGCTCTTCTTGGCTTGTGTTAATTCTTTCATTGCTCGTAATGTGTTTGATAGTCATAGGTGTCACAGCTGTGCAGAACTTGATGTTTGTGCAGGAATATGTCTTTTAAATAGACATGGTATGTTAATTTTTTGAAGTTTTTTTGAAGCAAAAAGCTATGCCAAATTGAGGTCATATCAACTGAAATCAAGGTTCTGCCAAAAGAGATGAATTCCAGGACCTTCTGCTGTAAACTGCTGTAACAGTTGAAACACTGTGGCTGGAGGCCCTCTCCAGAGAAAGTCAGTCTGGTAGTTTTGAGTACACTATTTACAGTATAACRTTTTGGTACCCTGAAGCTGGCTTGCTGAAGGGGTGGTTGTCAAGATGAAAGTGCCTGTCTAGTAAAACTACATAAGAATCATAAGTGAAAATGAGTGTTCAGTGTTTTATTTGCAAAAGGATGAAACATTTTCCTAGTAAGGGACAGTCAGAGTTCAGCTTCTTTATACACTATCTTGATATAAAATAGACAACATTTTTGCTACTTCCCCCAAATAGGGAAAGTGGTAGAGGAAATATGATCACCTTGGTGAGAAGCCAGGGATATTTTAAAGATTTTATCTTCTGAAATTCTTTTGCTTACTTGAGTAATCTTTACTCACAATATTATTTCCACAAAAATCAGTGGTATTGCTGTTAATGTTTATATTATCAGGTTGTAAATCTTGGGGGTAAAAGACAGAGAAGTGACATTAGAAATGAAGTGAAAAATGTGTTCGTCAAACCTTGTTTAACTTAAATTTTGTTGCAAAATTTGTAGAGAATCGTATCATCTTCTGTCTTTATACAGTTTTTAGAATGAGGTATACTGTTTGAAATCCTTTTGAGTAGCCTTAGGTGGCATCAAGCTTTCACTACTGGGGTTTTCCAATTATGGAGGCTAACACCCTGCATTGGCTTCAACTAGTCTTTGTGGTCCCTCTGCTCTGCCCCATTATATCGTAGTTCATGTAATAATTCCTTTCTCAACATTTTTTTTTTCCTTCTTGTAGCTTGGCCTTCCAGCGCCTATAAAAACTTGTTACTAGTTGAACCTTTAAGCCAGTGAGTTGCAGCTTTCTTTTCATGTGACCTCTGTTTAATACTGGCTGCGTTTGTCAGCTTTAATACCTGCTCTTAGGTCAGAGGGATGGACCAAACATAGCTGCTGGAGGATTTTTGTGCAACACCATAACTTCAAGGACTATAGTTTTCTATACAAAGGATTATAGTTTTGTTATGGAAGACTGATTAAAAATCAGTGTTCCAGAGCCACAGTTTAATACAGACCACCTGCAAGTTTCTTAAGAATCAGGCCCTGTTTTTCAATGTGTGTCCCTGTTCATCTGATGTTTATTTTCATGGAAGGCAGCTTTTTGCCCTTCCTCTTCAGCTACTCGTTGTGATACTTCAGTCATTTGTACTGCTGTATTGTGCTGTCGGGTTGTCCCGTTCACTGAAGCACTGCTTCTGAAGAGATGCAAAACGTAGCTCCAGTGCTACGGTGGTTCCATCTTCAAGTGACAAGAGCATGTGTTATGGCACCAAGTCATTTAAATGTAGGTTGGCCAGTCAGCTAAAAGGTACTGATACACACACAAACAATTTTCTGCAGTCAGTTCTCTCTTTGTTCTGTCTTTATGCCACTCAGAGTTTCACCATAGTTTCAGCTGTTCTAGATACTCTTTCTCTCTTGTGCTCTTTCTCTCTCCCCTCTTCTCTTTACCCACATTCCCACCAGACACTGAATCAGTCACCCGTTGTTTTTAGTGAAGTGACCAAAATATGAAAAGCCAGAGCACCATAGTATGTCCCAACATCAGAGCTTTAACAACACCCTTCTTTTCACTTCTTGTTCCTTTCTTCATGTTTGTGCTCTTTCCCCCTTTGCTCCAATCTGGAATAAGATCTTACAGTATACTAATTTCTTTGTTACCTGTTGTCAAGAGAAGCTCTTGCAGCTTATTGTTTGGTTTTCATTCCAGCCTGGTCTTTGTGATTTACCAATACTGTATTTGGATTTTTTTTTTGTTAAACGTAGCTGTTTGGACATTTTATGACGTGTTAGGTGGTGACAGACTGCTTCCAAGTGCAAAGACTGCTTAGTTTTAGGTGCTTGTTTCCTGTGCTTGCTCAGAGCAGGCTTTGAGGAAACTACGGAGCTGGAGTTTGCTCACCTGAAGGCTCTGGTGGAAGTTGCAGTGCCAGTGTCTTGCCTGGTTAGCCTTGCACTGAGCATCACAGCTTGTGACCACAGTGAGCCTAAACTGTGTTTTAGGAGGACAGTTTCAAGTCACTTGAATTTTGAGTATCTTTTAAAACGCAGCATAAGCAGCTGAGAGAAATTCTTTTTACTGTAAATGCCTGTAAGACTTGTCTTCAGTAGCTACTCAACAGACAGGTGAAAGTTGGTCATCTGACTCCATTAACTAAATGATAAACATCTACTGCTGACAGAAAATACTGCTTCCTGTCATACCCTCTCCTGTTGTTACTTGGCAGTAAGAACAACAACAAAGAGTGAAACTTGTTTAAAAAAAAAATTACTTTTTTGGATTGGATCCTTAGTTTGAGCTGTGGTGAATTTACATATGTTAGAAAGGTGGGAAAGAAATAATCTACTCTGTATGAAAGAAAAGTTTGTGTTTTTCTTCAGTGCAACCTAAAACACACTGAATAACATTTTAAAACTGCTTGATATTTCTGAGAGTTAGATTCAAGCTCAACTAAAAATAACAAATGAAGAATAATTGTTGTTGGTTAACTGGGAAAGGACAAATAAGATAAAGCAGTGATGTTATCATCATTCCAAGCAATGTATTGCAAACAAAAGAGACCAGAGCAAAAAGTAAATTATTAATCTGTGAACCCAAATGCTTTGTTTTTCTTTTGCAACTGTGTTTCCCCCCCCCCCCATAATGATCAGACTCTACCTTTTAGGAATTTTCTATAATCATAAAAGATATGCGTATCTAATTTTGGAGTTAGGATTTCTAAGGTTAGGTGCCAGTGTAAAAGGGCCTGGGCATCTGCAAGACCTTTTCTGAGGTAACAGCAGACATTGACTTTGATCTCAGATTAGGCTCCAGTGCTGTGACGTGAGAAAAAAAGTCAACCTTCTTTTGTTTTTTTTTGACATTAGGCTAGGTTGCTTATGGGGATTTTCCTCTGGATTAAAGGAGAATTTTCACAGAAATCATTACATTTTCTGAAGTTTGGTGTTTAAAATGTAGGTCTCAAGGCATCTCTGTTAGATACTGTGAGCTAAGCTGAGATCCGTTTTAATCACTTGCATACTGAAAGCTTATAGAAACCATTGTTTACAGTCCCCCTGGTTCCAAAATTCTTTTGAATTTCAAATAATGATTTTTATTTTTATTTTAATCCCAAGGGATACCAGTTTATTGAACACTTTACAAATGAATGTGTTTATGGAGGTTTCTTATCTATTACCTTTCAGTTGAAACTGTCAGATGTGTAAGAATGCAACGTACTGCCTCTTCTGCTGTGGGATAGTGCTTTGATGTATGAACTCCTCTGGCCATCACTTATGCTAGGAAGCGGTTGTGTTGAGCCAGAAAGTGGAAAGACTGTCTTGAATATGTGCCTCCCTCTGTTAGAGAGCATCATGCCACAGAAGAGGTCTGTCTTTTGGGTCATTGATCTAAACATGGTTTTTGCTTCTGTTGTTTTGGGGATGGGGGTTGAATGTGACTAAAGGACCTTGACACTTTGTTGTAAAATTAGGTGTGATTATCTTCTGCTCCATCTCAAAGAACTCTTTTTTTGAGCTATCCATGTTACTGCTCTATCAGTGACACTCCAGATTCTTTATTTACATAGTGGGCATACACCAAGTGGAGTTACAATAATTCCTTACTTGCTGATTCAGCAGCTGAGTTTGTGTATGAGTAATAACAGTTTAGCAGCAGGCTGACTTGGATTTAGCCCACTAGTGAAGATAAGATAAGGTCTGAGAGACCTACTAATCTCGTAAAAACAAAGGAATGGAGCAAGACCCTTATTTTCTCATATGTTTTAGTAGTTTTTTGTTTTCTTTCTTTCAGGACAAAAAAAAAAAAGCTCATCTAGGTATTATTTGCTTTTTTACAAACTAAAACAAGTGGAAAAACATAGAACATCTATGAACAACTTATTTTTAGTTGGATTGTTCAGAACTCAATAACCCCTGAGATCAGGCTTTATGAGTCAAGTTGTTCATGGTAAGTTGTGAAATGTCATAATTTACAAGTTCCTGTGCTGGAGTTGTATAGTTATAGAGTAGGTCATTATTTTTGACATGGGTGTAGTTTGTAGATGTGATTTCATTTAACTGTTAGCTATCTGGAATTGCAGTCAAAACAGAATGGCTTTTTTGGAGGAAAGAGTTATCTTTAAAGCTCTTGCTACACATATTTGGAATAAGAATAAAAAGTTGAGGTGATTGACTGCAGCTTAAGTACTTTAAATTTTTGTAATGTAGTTGCATGATGCTAAACCCTGTGAGAAAGTTTTAAGTAAAGTGTTCTTTGGAGAATGCCTCTTCAGAACCTGAAATTTTAAAGAACTTAAACCATCTTCAGCAAGTATCTGTGATGTAGTAAAATCCTGATTTTTTTTTTGTTTTTTTTGTTCCAGCAAGTCCCAAAAACATGAAAACCTTCTCTCTCTCTCTCTCTCTCTCTCTCTCTCAATGTGTAAGAAACAGAATTTTATTTTCCCAACCAATTCTATGTAAAGCTAACAGCTCATAACAAGAAATTTTGCGAAGCACTTTACAGAGAGGGAGAAGAGTAATCTTTAGTTATGGGAAATAAATCAGTGCTTCATCCAAACACCAATGTATGAGAAATGAAGAATCAGAAATTTTAAATTATTTTCATAATTGAGTCTTCCTGTTTTGAGCCTGTATCTTCAGCACAGCGTAAGTATGGTCTCATAGACCTGCAGCCTCATTCGTAGTGTTTAATCTGTACTGGAACATATATGCTAACCATCCTGTGGAATTTTTATCTTTTCCAGTCTCTTCTGGCTTATTTTGTTACATTTTCAGTCACATTTATTTAAGGCGTATTGCTGAACATCTCTCTTTATAAGAAAAAGAAAAGGCAATTTAATTTTCACATTCTTAGAATTTATGAGTAATTGAGGTTGAGTGGAACATCTCATCATTTCCTCCAGTCCCCACTCAGAGATGCTATGAAGTTAGATCTGGTTGCTCAGGCTTTGCCCAGTCAAGTGCTGAATATCTCTGAGGGCAGAGATTCAGCAGCCTCTCTGGGCAGCCTGTTTCAGTGTTTGATCATGTGATGATTTTTTTTCCTTATCTATAATAGAAATTTCCCATGCTGCAACAGTGTTCTTTACCTCTTGTCCTTTTGCTGTGCGCCTCTCAGAGGGATCTGGCACTGTCAAATACATAAACACTCATTAAATAGCTGTAGATAGCAATTAGATTTCCCCTTTGCCTTGTTTTCTCCAGGCTGAACAGATCCAGATCTCTCAGCCTGTCTTTGTATGTCATGTGTTTCAGTCTCCTAGCCGTGTATGTGGCCCTTTAAGTATTTTTTTTTTATTGATAGCTATTTAAAACTATAATCAAATGACTGTTTGTTGTAGTATACTTGGCAAATAAATGGACCAGATGCTCTAACAAGCCTTTCTTCATTCTTTGATTTCTATCATTTATTTCAGAGAAAGTGTGAGAACACGCTTTCAAAGGGTGTGTGGTAAAAGAGGCCTATTGTATAAATCAACGCAGAATTCAAAGAATGCAAAATGGCAACTAATCTGTAAGAATTCATCTTCTGTTATTAGTGCAGGCAAAAATGAGTCAATTAAAGCATTTCTGTTGAACTACTTGTTCTTTCAAATCTTTTAATTTCGGAGCTTACTGCAGGAAGACTAAAATTTAGAAACACTTTGGGAGAAGATCATATTTGAGTGTATCTTACTGAATTAGTCTCATCAACCATTTGGTATTGCAAGAACTTTTTGTTTTAGCTTTTGAAGAGGGTTTCTGTTCTAGCAAAAATGTTAATCATGGATTGCCTCAATTGAGGTTTTGTGTGTATTTTTTCCTCCTCAAGGGTGATGCAGATGGTGACAAGCCCCTGGAAGTCCATGCTGTTTCAAATGAGGAGTGAGCCCAGAAGTAGAACACCAAATCACTTGCCATCAAACAGGTAAAGAATAAAGACTGATAGTAATATGTGGCTACAGCAGCAAAATAACCTGGAAAAACTAAGCATTTGCAAGTTTAACTTGCAGATGCCTTCCTTAGATTGATGAATAATTGGGGAAGAGAGGTGATAATTTTATTCATTTTTAGTATTTATCAAGAAAATGCTTTCTCCTAAACACTACTTGACTAATCTAAATACTTCATCTTTAGAACACAGCAAGTAAGTATAAAAGTCTCCTCCAGTGGTTCCCAACTAATTTTTAGCCAGACCTTGTTAAAGCATTGTTTTGTCTCAGCTTACCACTCCTGCCTCCTTTACCAAAGACCTCTTTGCCCTTGTCATTTGCCTCCTCTCACACCTGTGCAGGTGTGAGGAGGGGAGAGGAACCTCTTTCCTGCTGATGATACATTATTCCTCTCAAGCTTCGGCAACACCAGGGTACAACCTCATCCTAAAGCCTGCAACAGTCCACCCTGTGCTTCACCTTTTATGTTGATGCTCCTCACTAATGAGGCATGCCTCGTCAGTGGGGAACCAGTGCTGGAGGAAATGGAGGCAGTGTTTCCCAGTTCTCTGAGCCAGAAACAGACCACTGAGTTGTTTTTTAACATCAAGCGAGTCCCTTGACTGTTACAGTTTCTAGAAAGGTAAAAAGCATTCCCAACTTTTTAAAGATAGTTCAAGATAATAGGACAAAATATGCTATGTATTTGAGGTATATTAGTACTCACGATATTGTAATTGGATGTAGTTTAGTACAAAATATCGGATGATGTATGCTCTATTATCAGTTGATACGGGATGTCTTTTCTGAACATTTTTTCTAGTTGCTCCTCTTTACCCTACATTACTTTTGCATTATGATAAAGAATTACTTTTCATCAGAAAACCTACTTTTGTAGGGACTCCTCACTATTTTTGTATGGAGTGTTCCATTTACTTCCTCTCCCACCCCCAACTGCCAACTACATAAATATAGTCTGGATTTAGAAAACTGCACCATTTTTTTTTTTCCCCATGTATTGTCAGCAGTTACAAATGTTATGCAGATATGATGCAATGCACGCATCTGCTGAGTAAGTGTTCCACTTTTACATGGTCAGTTTTAAAAGCAAAACTAGTCTCTAGTGTTGTGTTTCCATTAATGTATTTTTAATGGTTAATTCCCCTCACAGGGGCAAAGGTATGTTGAGTGGTTCACTTACTGAGGACATTTGTTTGTCCTTCAGATGTATAAATAAAAAGTTTTTAAGTATAAGAGTGATCTCTTAATATTTTATAAAACAACTACATAAAATAAAAACACAAAAAAAAAAAAGGAAGAATAGTCTTGCTTAGAGTAAAGATACCCAGGAAAACCAAGAAGAAGAAAAGATAGATCACTAAAATATTGTGCTTGTTGTGATTTAGGATGGAGCTACTAAATGATAGAAAGACAGGAATATTGATCTCTTGTTTATTTATATGGGACACTGTACAAGTGTCAAGGTTCATCAGAAACAGAAATCCCTAAGTCACCTTTTTTTTTTTTTTCTTTCAACATTTCTTACCCTGTGGATATAATTTTTTTCAGCTCTTTATTTGTTCTTTGAGACTTTAGCACCTTCTTAAAGCAGGTTTCTTTAAAGAAAAGGAACAAAATCTTGTCAGGAAGGTTTATATTAAAGTTGTCCAAAACCTTTGTCCTCAGAATGTCAATCACATAAATAGTAAGTTTTGAGGAATACCTCGTTAACAGCTGCTGTCTCAGATGTCACTTTACTGGTTGACTTTTTAAAGAGTTAACCTGCTCACGTACCTGAGTGCTTTTGAATTTGCTTACTTTGCCTCATGTTGTTTCTAGAGGAGCTACATAAATGAAACCACTAGATTTTTGACCTGGAGGAGCCAGATGGTGAAAGTTCAATTCAGTATCAATTTTCAGCTGTTCTGTGGGGGTGGTGATTTGTTGCTTCTGCTGGAATTCAAATCCAGTTATTCAGCTCCATGCTTAAGTCCAGATGTTTTGTTGGATTTCAGTGATCCCAAAGGTTAGAGAGCACTGCTGTGATCATTGAAAAGATGTGTTTGTTTATACCAAATGAGATCAGTCCTAACAGTCACACTGTATTTTAAACTGTTGGCAATATTCCTAGTTGAATCTGGTTACTAAAATAAATACAATGTCATTTTCCTCAAAGATTTGTCACAGCATGGGTCTTTGAATTAAATGGTCAGCCCAGGACAAAATCGCTTTGGAATGGAGACAGGCAGTAACATATACCTTCATTCCAAAAAAACAGCAGCATTGCACCTCCTTTATTGCGTGTTAATAGTTATATGCAAACTACAGCTCAAACCACATCCCGCTGTGGGAGAACTAAGCTTTAATTTTATCCATCTGTTGTGCTGATGAGTTGCATGTAAGCTACATGAGTCCGTGTTTTTCCATGAAGACAGCATATCTCATTTTCACTCTGTTCAGGTTCTATATTTTGCTATTTCTATTTGTTTAAGTTATATTGCCCTAGATTTAGGGCAGAGTAAGCAAGATCAGGGAGAAAATACGCTTAACAGGAATTAGAAAGAAATCCATTTGAGAAAGTCAGTTTATTACACAAGACTGCCTGTGGTGTTTTGTTGCTGGGAAGTGTTCTTTCATTTTTATATTTGCATACAGCTCGACTACAGAAATCAAGATCTCTAGAGCAATCTYTGGATGAGATTAATAATATTAATGATTAATGCTCTATTGCTGTGGCTGCAATCAGTAATATGAAGCATTAAATCTCTATACTAGGAATAAATCGGCATTGAAAATATGGATTCTGATCAACTTGCCAAACCAAAGGGAAAAAAAAAATTAAAATTGCACTCTGACAGCGGGTACAAAGAGTCTATGATGTTTTAATTCTGCTTTCTCTCTCTCACCCTCCCTCTCCCCTTTATCCTCTGTCCACTTTCTTTGGGTATAGATGACTATAAAATTTAGATAAGAGCAACAATTTCAGAAGAAAAAGACAAAACGTCTGAATCCATTTTGACTTTGAATGTGACTAATCTGCCTTCTGCCTCAGGAAAGATTGACAGCACCCTGTATCATCTTCTGGTATGSAATCTCTGAAAGGACACTGCGTATTTTGTGTCAGCCTGAGACCTTGTCCTTAATTCTGCAGTGGGACTCAGTGGGTCTTATTGCAAGGTCAGCAAGTAGGAAGTCTCAAAATTCCTCAGTCTCTTATTATTATTTATATGTAAAATAAAATTCCAATTACATAAACAGTTCTGATTGTTTTCCTCCTCCTATATTCTTTAACTAAAATATGACATTCACACAATTTATGAAACATAGTAGACTGGTTCTTGAGATGCTGTTGACAATGTCTATTTTAAAAAGTGAGGAAAAGCTCCAAGTAGCATGATGTTTCGGTTAGCGTTAGCTAATAGAATTACGAATGCAAACAATTACAATGAATCTTGTGTTTTCTCTGAGTCTCCCCCTCCTTTTTATACAAATCTTCTGCCTCATCAGTGCCAGTGGGAGGTATATAATGAAGCATCTGTGAGTTCCTTTCTAGTAGATGGATGGGAATGGAGCTGTTAATGTTCGTTCTTGTTTTTGCTTGAATGCACAGCGCGGTGAGAATCAGAGTGTTGTGTTGGTGGGAACCAGCTATAGAATGACTTGGCTGTTTCCTTATTGCCAGCCAGGGGAGGGGAAAAGTGAAGCAGAAGGGAAATACAAAAGGATTTCCAGCATTCTGAAATCTTTGCACAATAAAACCCTTTCATCGTTTGTGGCCATTTACATGAAGCTCTCTTTTGGGGGATGGTGTTTTGCAAGTTACTGTAATCCAAGTAGCTCATAGCATTTAAAACTTTATTGGTGAGTCTTTAATGCTTGTAAATCAACCATCAGTGAATATAAGGGGAATGAGGGAAGGATAGAATGCTTGTGAGGTACTAACTTTCTAAAAAGAATAGGCAGGAAATACCAAGTAAATTGGATTTAAAAATCTTTTTTTAAATCATCGTTATTTCTTGGTAGGTAATTCCCTTGGGCATATTCCACAAACATTTAGAGAAAAACAAACAGACCTTGGCAATGCAAATATCAGTCTATGTGGGCATTATAAAACAGGCCAACTCTTCAATACAGGCATAAGGCATGTGGTTGCCTTAGGCAGGAAAATAGTATCTCACAACATGCTCCGTGCATGTTTTTATGAATGTTTTGTGCTGGTATGGATGGGTGCTTGCTGGTTTAGCAAGGAGAGCAGAATTCTTGCATGATAAAAATTTTTTTACTTGAAATTTGCCAACATAGTTCAAACAGTGTTGGGAGGATCAAAGTAGTGTTTTTGTCAATAGTGGAAAAGAAACTTGGGGAACGGACATGTTGTAACTGCTGTGTTGCACTGCTCTTACAATATAAGCACAGATTTCTGTCTTCAGTTAAAGTAGGCCTGAACTTGTATGTACTCATGTCTTGGGGGAAATTATTACCGTTGAGTTAGGAATACAGATTTAAATACCTACGTTTTGTTCAGCATTATTTGACATAGGCCACACTGGCATTTAAGAACATAATTACTTGGTGATTCTTAGGTATTTTGACTCTCAGACTGCACCAAGATGTGCTTCCTCATTCTCCTTTTTAAGGCAATTGTGACCCTTTTTTGTTCCTTTATACTGACCATGGAAACAAAATGAAACTTGCTGTGTACAGTCTGCTGCATTAGCTAATCTGCATTCAAACACAGTAGCTTTGAATCTTTTTTCATATGTGTGTGTGTGTGTTTAAAGAAATCCTGTGTTGAATAAGTATCATTTGAGTCAAATTCATTTTGTTTGATTACATCTTCATACTGTCTATTTATGCTAGCTCTTAAAAATGTCCCAAAATGATGGACTTCAAAATGGAATGCTTTTATCTAGTGGGAGATGACTATCTCCTTGCACCTGGAAAAGCAGATGATGAGAGGATGGTTCCAAAATGCGAACAAGATAGCTATAACTGAAATCTTTTCCTTATGTCCTCTATCTAAAGTTTTCTGTGAGTACAAAAAAGTAATGTCCCATGATGTTGTGAGTGCAAAAGATCATAAATATTCAACTCACTTGGCACAAACACTCCTAATGGAGAACATGAGAGCAGTTGACCACAGTTCATATATTCCTGGGACTATTTCGTGTATGCATGTGTTATCTTTTGCCAGACTTTGCCTGTGGGTATTACAAAATGTGCTAAAAACAGCATATAACCCAACCCAAATTTCATGTCAACAGTCTGGTCATCCTTCTGCTCTAAGCCTTTCAGTTTGGTAACTGGAGTCTGTGCAACTGAGGAAATAGTGTTCTCATCTCAACATCATCTGTCATAGTGTCAGTGAGCAGATATGTTGGGGACAGGTTGCAATGTCCTCTCTTAAAAGAACTATCTTTGATCTCTCCAACACAGGAGAGCTGCAGAACTGGAGATCATTAGGTTGGCCTATGCAGCCCTCCTATCCTGGGTGGAAATCCTTATAGATAGTATGTTAGCAATATATTGAGTAAAAGTGGATAGCGTAGCTTCTCCTTTTGCTGCAAAACCTTGCAGTGTTGAATAAAAGTGTATTTTGCCACATGTGGTCATTGCAAAAATCTGGGTTAGACTCAATACTCTAAACACAGATGGCTCCAGACACAGACTTCTCAGCAGACGTTGTAACAAAAATATTTTGGAGCCTTCATCATTGTATCTGTTACCTTTTAAGAGAGCTATAACTACAGTGCAAGAAGGAGCAGGACTGACTTATATTTTAGGGCTGGAGAAAACAGCTGGGAAGCTGAAATGGCTTGCTGCAGCCCTGGTTATTAGCCATGGCAGAAAATCCCAATGTAAGAACATTTGCTTCAGAAAAGATACAACCCTCCCATCCCACTATACAATTCTCTTCTTTTTTTTTTCTTCTTTTTTTCTTCTTTTTTTCCTTTTTCTTTGTTTTCCATTTTTCTTTTTCTCTTTTCCTTTTTCTTTCCTTTTCTTCCCTTTTTCCTCCCCCCCCACTTTTCTTCCCTTTTTCCTCCCTCCCCACTTTTTTTTTCTTTTTTTTTTTTTTCCCTGGAGGTCATTTCTACACCCTCAAGGGTATCCCTAGCTTCTTGTAAAGCCAGTTTTGTCAGGATAAGCCCCTATTAACAGAGAATGTTTTGGCTGTTCAGGCTTGACAGAGAGGCCTGCCTAAATTCCCATTGGACCTTCCTTTTCGCCTGGACCCAGCACCTCAAAGCAGGATCAGCTACTGTGTCTGGATGGCCTGGTGCCTGTCTAGGTCCACACCACTGTGGAGTGTTTTTGAGAGGTACAAAAGCTTCTTGTTTACAAAAGAAACCTTTGCTAGCAATATCTTAACTACAAAGTAGAAAAGGATGTTTCTAATTGCATCACAGCCCTTCCTTCCCCTTAAGTCTGGACCATTACCTGATTTTGGTAGTTCTTGACTGTGTATTGTTCTTAAAGTGACTGGGACTGATAGCTTTCTCAAGGTGTCTCTGGGAGCAGTATCAGTATATTAATACAATTGCATTGTCTCTTCCTGCTCCGTGTCAGTGAGGTTTATCATCAGTCACCTCTGGTTAAAGACCGGGGTCTGATCTGGACTTTCGTCTTGTTCCCTTGACGCTCCTGGATTTCTCCAGAGTGCTGCTCCCACCACCACTTTTTCAATCTGGTGTTACTGGTAGCATTCAGAGTTGGACAAATCAAGGTGGGCTCAGGGTGTCTCACAGCTGATTACCAGCCTTCTTCCCCTAACGATACATTTTTTGTGGAGGAAATAGAGCTACACTACCTGCACCAGAGCAGCCTCTCGGACTCTGTTGTCTCTTGCTGGCCATTTTTGGTGCTTTTAAGGATCTACCTCTACCAACAAACATTGAGAACTGGTTGGTCATGTGGGACGCATCCAGCTGTGGCAGGCAAGCCTGGATGCTAGTGATGCTCCATCACCCGGCCCAGTTCCTGAGGCAAGGTCTTGTTACTGGTAAGCTGTGCTGTGAGGCCTGGACTAAGAAAGCTCTGCTGGATGTTTTGGAGTGGTTCTGGAGAGAAGGAGACAGATCCTGGTGACTTGTTGCTGTGTGCCTGGGCAATAGCCACGCAGCAGCTGGAGCTGCGTGCAAACGCTGTCCGAAAGGCCAGGTCTCTGCGCCCACCGTGACAACAGTGGCGCAGGTCCTGGGAGAGCTCAGTCAGGAAGTTTGTGCTTATAATAGAAAAATAGAAACTGAGCAAGAGTTAAGAATTTAATTTGATGGTGACTAAAACTAAAGGATGTACTTTGCATGCAGTCTGAGTGTCCAGTCTTGGTCAGTGATATGAAGTTCATAAAACAGCGGCACAGAGTAACAAGATAATGTCATTTGCTATGTGCTTTACCTGGCAGCGAGGGCAGATGCTGTGTCCACAAGGCTATTGCTGTAGTCTTTGAGCAATTTCAATCCATTAGTCCTTCTGCCTGAGAAGGAATAGCTTTGAAACATCACGTGTGTGTAGCCCCATCTACAATGAGGCTTTAATCAAAAACACATCCAAAGAGCACAATTGAGAATGTGTTGCTGCGTATGTATGTTTTGCATTTGTTCCGTAAATGGCAGGGTGGTGCAGTTTTTCTTTTTTTTGTATGCTCCCCAAATACTGGAAAAGCTTTAAATGGGTGTCTATATTTTTTCTTTTGTTCTCTCTCTCAAACACTGATCTGTTTCTGCAAAGTAACAGGTATATTTTATTCATGTACGTGTTGGAGTTGGACTCAAAACTTGCTAGCCTCAGTTTCAAAAGCGCGAAGCCTGTGGGCATCGTTATTGAGAATTCAGTAGTGCCCGTGAATGCCTCCCTGTAATACCCACTAGCCGAGTTATGCAGCTCTACGTTCTAAACTTATTTTACCAAATTACCTTTGGCATGTGTTTAAAAAAGAACTAGCAGCAGGACCATGTTTTGTTTTGTTTTTAATCTCGTTCCGCATTTAGTGTGGATGTTTCAGTGCTACTCAAATATGTGTTGTGCAAAGTGTTACCACCCCGTAAAAGCAGCAGAAGCCTGCAAAGCCATCCCTGGCGCGGGACTTTCGTGCCAGCCTGTTGAGAAAAGGATGGCAAATCTCTTGAAGAGTGGGGTTTGACTGACGTGTGTTGGTGGTTAAGAAGCGAGCAGAGTGTTTGCTGGTGGCACGGGGCACGCTGCGCTGACGGGCTGCGGGGGAGTAGGTCTTGCGTGGTCAGGGCACTCGCTCAGCGTGCATTTTAAGGTAGCGGTGAGATCGGGAACCTGGATAAAAGAATAAATTTAAAAGGTGAACCTCATTTCTTCCTTCTGTAGATAGTACTGTGTGAAGACTCTGAAAACATACCGCTTTCCACACTGAAGCTTTTTTAAACCTGGTGTTTTCTGTCCCATTGCAATAACAAATCTGAATCTCCCCAAATCCAGTCTGGAGCTGAAGTACCTTCACTCAACTTCAGGGTGCAGCAGCTTTGCCCATGAAGAAGTATCAGCTCCTCTGAACTGAAAATTACCCATAGGCGGTGTTTTGCGGGGAGCATTGAGAGAGGAAGAGTGCTCCGGCTTGTGCACTGGATGGTCCCCCCTCCACACGCAGCCTCCATGCCAGGGAGAGGGGGAAGGACGGCAGCCATGGGCAGAGGGCTGCCGTGAGGCCCCTTCGGGCCAGCTCCTGGCTGTCTCCTGAGAGGTGGAGAAAAGCTCTGCTGTTTTTCTAGTGAGTTGGGGGAATGATGGGGCATTAAACCAAAGCCGTCTGGCTGGAGGCTAAGTGGCAGTACCTACGCACCAGCAAAGGGTTGTAAGTGGTGGAGGCAGCCCTCATGCCTGTTTTGGGCCCTTACCCTTTTTTTGTGGTTGTGTAAAAATTGCATACGGAAATGTAGAGAGTTTGTATCAATCCACAGAGAAGGAGAAGGGATTCTTCCCTTCCCCCCACTCCCCGTCCTAGATTAAGTTCACTGACATAGTTTCTGTAAACTTAGCAAGCCTCAGACTCACTTCCTTTTGTAACGCGACCTGAAAGAGCTATTTCCTGATTCGTACGGCGCTGGTGTATGTGCCCACTAAGTGCTCATTCATACCATGAATCATAAAGGTAACCTCCGGTCAAAATGCGCTGCCGATAGCTTGGTTTAGTACGAAAAGAAAAGAGTTTTGCTATTCAACACAACAGGCTGAGTCATCTGTGCTTTTACTGGGCAGTTGTTTCTCCTTGGTGCSCATGGTTTTGGGGGGGTTTTTTGGTTAGGTTTTTTTCATCTTAAAAGCATCATTTGCAAACTGCCTGAACTGACATTAGCCAGGAAAAGCGCCAAAGCTGGCCCAACATGTGATGTTTACTGTCGTGTACCAGGCTTGCCGCAGTGCCTGTATCCAGCGGCAGCAGGAGCTGCAAGCGCGCCGGCCTCGATGTGGCAGTGCCTCACCAGCCAGCCCAGGCAGGCCTGCGGCTCCGCACAGCCCAGCGCCCCGTAAACAAAACGAAGATGCTGGAAAAAACTCAGCTTTGCTCTGCTGTAACCAGCAGCAAACGGCTCATTTTCATGTCTGTGGTTAGATGGGAGATTAGCAAGACACGAGCCTGCTGTGTTTATCCCTTCGGTGCTCGTCTGCAGTCTCATCTGACAATAAAAAAGATCAGCTGTTACTGGCTGCCTTACGGAGGAAACGTGTGCCTGCTTGGCTCGCAGCGGTCTTTGCCAAGCCCAGCCAAGTTCAAAGGCAAGAGAGCCAATTCATACATAATATTGGAGCGTGCTGTCTTTGGGGAGCTTTTGCACCGCATCCAACTGTACAAGGACGTGGCCCTGGGGCCAAACAACTGCTGGCTGTACTTTTGCCTTGATGGAGTAAGATCGGGACAAGCTATCCTTGTACAACAGAGCAAAATACACAGATGCTAAAATCAGCAACTTTGTTTTGACCRGGAAGCATGTTCCCAGAGTAAACAGTAAAGGGGAGAAAGTCTTTGCTTGTGGAAAAAAGTGGTAACGGTGTAAGTGTGCGTGTGCGCATCCTCTTTTACTACCACCGCCCTTCTCAAACTGGTTAAAAAAGCTGGATATCTAACTGTTGCTTTTTAGCTTTTTTTTAAATCCTGCCCCATGTAGATTATATTAGTCCGCTAAGGTGAGTGACTATGTTATTTGAGAAATGTTAGAGGACAGGTGGCGAAAAAACACCCTCAGCCCAGGGCTGGCCAGCGAGTCACACCCAAAGGTAACAAGTGCGAGAGCAAAGAAGGAGCTGTTTTAAGTCTGTGGTAGGTGAGCTGAGGCGTAAACCAGATATGCAGAGATGCTTGCGTAGGCCAGGTCCCCTGAGCTGGGAACGTGCTGTACTGTGAGAGTGTTTTAAGTCTCAGGAGCCCCGAGGGTTCGCTGCCGTGAATAAACTGATAACCATCAGCTGTAAATAAGTGGTCATAAATAAAATCGTAACAGCTGAGGAGGTAGCAGTGAAGTAGCTGTTTTAATTGGTAATCCTGTGGGATTTGTCATATGTTTGTTTTTCCCTTGCAGAGGTGAAGAGCATGAGGGGAGTAGTTTCAGCTGTGTACAAGCTACCCCAGGGTTGTCCGAGTTTCCCCCCTTCCTCCCCAGCTTAGGAGGTGTTTTTCAAAAAACATCTGCCTATGAGCAGGCTGGGGGAAGCCGGGTGAAACACCTGGCCACCAAGGAGAGCTGGCCCTGCCAGACGGCAGATGCATCGGTCCCTGGCCACCCACGGCAGTGGGAACTCGTCTCTGGAGTAACTGTGCCAAAAGCACTGCAACATTTCCCTCCTTGATTCTTTGCGTGGACTTGTCTTCTCTTGCCCTTGCGTGGTCTGTGACCCCTCTCCCTGGCCCGCTCTCCTGGTGCTGCCTGGAGCGCCTCCCTGGCCCAGCTGCACTCGCCAGCGTTTTGTCTCTTGGTAATTTTCTTGAGGAATTGTGACACCTCGTCTTCCCCCACTTTCCAGCCTCCTCGTTTATAGATTCCTCAAGCTCCGTCTCGTGGGTGGTGACTGCTGCAGGCTTTCATCACTGGCTTTTGCACAGTATTTCCTTAAAATCTGGTCAATTATTATTTTAATGAGAGTGATTTTTTTTTTCTTTTTTTTTAGGCTTTCAGGTTTGTAGAGAAAAGCCTAAAGGCTGGTGAACAAGAAGCTCTTTTCAAGTCACAGTTTTGAGCCCAGTTGGGCTTTGGCCCATGGGGACAGCCTACAGGTACGGGGCCACGGCTCAGCCCTGGCACAGCTCCCAGCGCCCCGGAGCTGTTACCTGCAATGCCAGGTCCGTCGGGCTGTGGTGCAGCCCCCATCACCGGTGAGAGTTTCACTGGTCTCCGTTTGGGTTGTCCCTCAGCTCGGTGCAATAACAGCCTCTCTCCTCTGCTACGTGACAGGCTGTGGGCCCCTGAGGCTCTCCCTAAAAGACTGGGGATGACGGTTTTGCAGTCCCAAGTTAACTTTCCAGCGCTTTCCCTGTAGAAATGGATGTTATAGTACACCCTGCATAAAAGGGATATGTTTGAAGGATGTGAGTATTTATTTATGAAGAGATTTGGATTGCATTTGTTTTGTTTTTTTTTCTTTCATGCCAAGTTTCCTGCTCGGGTACAAGGAGCTGTAGAGGACAAGTGACCTGACTCGTGCGATGTTGTTGCATGTGAGCTCCTGGGGCAGGACCTTCCCACCGCGGCAGTGGGGAACGCAAGGCATGGGGAGCCCCAACGAACCCCCTTTTTTCCTTTTGTAACTGCAAGGCGTCTTTGCGCTATTTATGTTGTGTTAGGGCACAGCAGAGGCTGAGTTTATGTGAGGAGCAGATCCTAATAAATCTCCTAATACAATTTCCTCTCCTCCTCAGGTGGGATTTATTTATTTTTTTCCAGGAAATGGCAATTCTCTGGCAGTATGTTGGTAACGCGCTTGAGAATTAGATCAGGTTTTAACAATTAAAAAGTTGTGCTCACATGTGTTTGTCATGCCAAGTTTTCTTTTGATTGCTCTAGAAAATGTGTTCTTCAAATGTTTTGACCTCAGTAAAGGAAAATGAATATGAGAGTTAAAAAAAAAAAAATTCATAGAGAACAACTTATTCATATTAAGATCTACAGAAGAGCTGCTTGCTTCTTTTAGGATGGAGATATATCCGCTGATTTATTCATCGCATTTATTTAATTCGTCCTTAAAAAAACATAAGCAAACTTACACTAACAAAGAAGAAAAGGAAACTGCTAACAGGGCCTCTCCAAGCATGCCTGTGCAATCACACTGCCTTAACTCTGTTTATAGATTAACAAGATTAAGCCATCGATTATCATACTGAAAACAAAAGTAGACAACCTGAAGTAATTTATTATATGATAATTGCAGGGTGGTGCTACTTTTGGATTGGTAAAAGTTTTCAAATGCTTTGCTTGAAAAGTGCACCAGATGTGTTTTACAGTGCGCRCTTGGAGGTTACAGCCGCGTCTCGGCAGAGGCAAGGATTGCCTGCTGGGCGCTGAGTTGCCTGCATGTTATCTACATTAAGGCTGAGTCAGTGAAATGAGGGGTTGCAGCAGGGCAGGAAAGAACAGATAACACCTAATCTGGAAGAGCCTCTGACTAAAAAGAAACGGGCAAGTTTTGAAAGCCTGACCAGTATTTTTAGGGCTTGCTTGAGAGGCAGCCGGTGTTGCAGGAAGCGCTGGCGCTCGCCCTTGACGTTGGGCTGCGTGGTGGCACCACACGGTGGAAATGCCAGAGGAAGGAGTTTCGGGAGCACCCCCGAAGCCCTTTGGCTCCACATGCGGCGATTCCTGTATTTCTGCTTGTGCCGGCGGGCTGGGCCGTCGGATCTGGCCCCCATTCCCACGCCCGTGGGGTCGGAGGGGGCCTCTCCTGCGTCTCCAGCCGTCCCAAGGGAGAGTTGCTGCGCAAGCAGGGTGACCTCAGCGGTGTGACGCCACCGTGAGTTGCACCGCCATGAGTCGCTCCGCCGTGGGCTCAGCTGGGACGCTGGCTCCCCATCAGGCCAGCGAGCACCGCAGCCCTTTCACCGAGCGACCGCACTGGCAGGGACCGGGGACACCCCGGGCACTGTGCAGGCACCCAGGAGCGGTGCTGAGCGTGTCCCTTGGTGCTGGAGGAAGGACACGCAAAACATGTTGCTTGGTTGCAGTGGTTAGCAGCAATTCCCAAAGGGAGTTTATAGCACTCACTTTATACTGGTAGTTGTTCATGCCTCTTACTTAATGCTCTAACAGTACRGTTGCTTGCTTCAAGAATAAAACCCTTAGGATAAATCACTTGATGCATAAATGCAGCTTTTAGGTTTTTTAACACACTTTCCCTAGTATTGCTTGGGATATAGTCATTAGAAGTGCTCTGTTATTCTTTTAGTGGGAAGAAGACAAAAATGCAGCATGATTATACACAAGTTACTTATGCACCTTGTCACTCAGATACTGTATTAGTTGGGAAAGTAGTAATGTTCGCACTCTATTATTATGGGAAAAGTGTTTTAAATGCAGCTTTAATGGAGCAAAAGGAGAGGTGCTCACCTGTATGTGCTCACTTGTCCATTATGTGAGTCACAAATAACTACGAGGCTTTGTTTTTAAGATGCTTTGAAGAAAAAGGGATGTAATTAATGGTGGAAACTGTACCTGATGTCTGTGAGAGGTGATCTGTGGGTGTCTACAGTGCGGCTGCTTCATGGTCAGCCCTGAAAAGTCCCATTCAGCGGATGCCCAGTGCAGCATGTCAGCGCGTGAAGTTGCATTTCCCCCGTGGCACCAGCCCTGGGTGCTCCGGGAAGGCCAGTGCGGTGCCTGGCRCCGTCCCCTGGCGTTGGCAGTTCTGGGATTGGGGCTGGCCCCAGGAAACCACTGGCCTGCCAGGGTGGCCACCTGTTCTCACAGGGACCCGCTGGCACTTTCCCTAAAATGGGTAAGTATAGAGGAAAACACATGGATGGAAGTAATAAGCAGGCAATGCTTGCTCGAGCCGTGCTGGGCCGTACGTAGGTGCCTGGCGGGTCGTGTGAGTGGCTGTGGCCGGAGGGGACATGCGGTGAGTGGCAAAGGGGAGCTTTCCACAGGGTGGTCACCTGTGTTAGATACTGGCATTATTAAGTCTTCAGCTGCTCTGTTTTTTTTTTTTTTTTTTTTTTTAAGAAACCAATCCACTGAACTGGAAGCACAAAAATATACAATAAACCATGGTAAAGGAGCTTTTTTGCTTATTCCTTGTACCCAGGGCCTCTTAAATCTCAGTGCATGCCAGTCTTTGAAATTTCCAGCCTTTCAAAAATTCATGTCATAGGTACTCTTTCATTTGTTATCATTTCTGTATGCTTGCGCTTTAGTCATTTCATAAACATATCTGTGACAGCTACTGTTCCAGTTCTTACCAATTTTCTATATTTTTGTTTCCAGCACTCCATAACTGAGCGTGTCCCACCAGTAAGAGCAAGTATGTGTTATTGCTGCTCCTGTGTGCTGTTAACACTGTAGTGTCTTGGAGGCGGTGGCAGGGTGTTTCAGGATTGTGAACCAGGGGCTGCCTAATAACCGAGGCAGGTTCTGGTGTCTGCTGCTTTCAGAAGACACATCCGTGAAGGCCCACCGGCTCGTTTCAGCTGAAGGCAAAGCCATGAGTCCATCCTATTGCCAGTCACCAGTATTTAAGCTATTAATGTTGAACCATACTGTTCTTCTGAGCCTCACCAGAAGGGAGAGAAGCTTGCTGCAAGGGCCCACTCTAACAGCTTTCTAGAATTACCTGCTATACAGCCACGAAATCCGGTGTTTCGTGCAACTGCGTAAAGCCCGCTTATGGATTTAGTGCTGTGCTGTAGGTTATCAGTGTATGCCTTTGCTGGGGGGAGCTGGCTGTGCAGAGAGGCGATCCTGAAGGCTGTGGTGCGTGCTTCCATGCGTGCAGTCATCCTTGGGCTGGTGGGGTCCATGACACATCCCCACGCAGGTCTGCGCAAAGCTGTGCAACCAGCAAGTCATAAAGCCAGATGACTGGCCCTGGCAGGGCAGCGGGTGTTTGAGGGATGAGTGCGAGAAGGTCAGCTCAGCTAATTTTATCCACGGTACTGGGACCTGGGGAGAGAAGACATGGTGGGAAATCCCTCTGCAGGGGAGCGAAAGGATGAAGGAGCCAGAGCGAGGGTTAAAGAAAGAGCTCAGTCGGGAGCTGGGGAGAAAATGTGGGATTTTGGTGGTTTTGGCAGAAGACCAGGTGGAACGTACAGGAAGAGGCAAGCAGGCGGGATGCTCCGGAGGAGAGGGGATGTGGAGCCCCGAAGGGACATCAAGTCAAACCCTGAAGAGGGCTGGAGGGTGGCAAGGAGGCTGAGGAAGGGAGCCGTACATCACCGCCGATCCCAGCTCCGTCCATTGTCTGTGCTCAGCCAGGAGGGCCAGGTTTGGGACGCTGGCGTGCCACCTTCCCAGCCACTGCGCGTCCTTGTGTGAGAGCTGGTGCTGGACAGCCCTCRGGACGTCGGCTGCTGCGAGGGAGCAACAGCCTGAAACTCAGGGACGTGTCAGAGGGAGCCTGTGGCTGCGCTGGGGCCTCGAAACACCCTTTGAACACGTTGGGACCCGAAACACAGCAGCTGGAGGAGAGGGGGTCTTGATGCGGACTGTGATGTTGTAATTGCTTGGGTAAGATGGGTTTTGTTTTGTGTGAAATACTGCAGGTAACTATCAAAGCTGGCAATCAAGAATTAAGTATAGTTTTTGAGCATCTTAGATCTACGTTCTGGAAAAAAAAACCATTTACCATTGAATGTCATTTCTTTCTTCTTAGATCCCTTTTATTTGGCATGCAGAAAGTTCAGGGCAGTGCTTGAAAAGTAAGATACGTTTTTCAGGTGAGATGGGGGTGGGTGACAGTTTTCAGTTTCCAGTCGCTGAATATTTTCATGTAGTCCCATTACCTTATCGGGCAACATATCTGCCGAAACGCCTGACCCTGTGCCTGGGAGGCAGTGGCGTCCCCGAGGGCGCGTGCGTGGGGCTGGCGGGGGCATGCACCCCGCTGGCGCTGGTTGCCAGCGGCCGCTCCCAGATTGAGACAAGGGGCAAGGTTGCGCGTGTGTGTATAACAAGTTATATAGGTAATACATGAGCATGGGATGTGGTGTAAAAGGCTTATTGGCATGAATACTCACGGCAGGTGGAGCCGCAAATGGGCAAGACTCATCCCCTACAACATTATCTTGCGTCTGCAAGATTTATTTTTCGTATCAGTTATGTTGCAGAAAACTACTTTTATGAAAAGTTTTTGTTTCATTGATGGCTGTTTGTAATCTATTGCTTACACTGATAAAACTTGGTGTGTGTTTTACCAAGTGTGCCATGTGGCAGCATGCAAGAAACTTAACAGACTATGTGTTTATAGCCTGCAAATATGGCTTTGCATATAACTTCAAAGTCTGATTTTCTGCGTGCCTTTTGAGAAGAGGCATGAACCCCCATTAATTCAGTGGTGGGAAGCAGGCTGCTGCAAACTCTTGCAGTTTCTCCTCTGCAGTGCTCCCTGCCGCAGACCGCGGGGAGCCCACGTGCATGACTCGCCTTCTCATCCTGGCAAACGTTAAATCTTGAACGCCACAATTTAACCAGTTGCATAGAAACTGGCTCTCTTGGACTTACCTTTGCTCTTCCTAAATACTGTTTGCCATGTCAGCTTCACTGGGAAGGGGGATTATTTTGGCTTTGGTTGGCAACAGCGGGCACCAGTACAGAGTGCCAAAAGGTACAGTGTACAGAAGAGGTTCCTCATACGCAAGTTTGCCAGCTTTTGCTGACAACAGTTAAGATCAAGTATGATGATATGAAAATTTGGTGTTTACAGTCATCTGACTTCCTTAGTCCACTGGCTCTCCCCTGAAGTGTTCAGCGGGTCCTTCGGCACAAGTTAGACTACCATGGCTAAATTCGTATGTGCAGAAGAAATCATAAAGCAGAAGGGCTGGCTGAAACTGCCCCCATCTCCGTAGCACTGAGCCCCTCTGGGGATGTCCCAGGGGCTGCTGCTGGGCCGCAGCACCAGCATGGCATACTCGCATTTCTAAAGCTTTTGTTTCCTCCATATAGCTTTAGGCAGATTTACATTTGTTTTGCATTGTGTACTTCTGTAATCAGGAGCACTGGATGTTTTGTATTTTAAATGGGAGAACCATCACTTCTTGAATCCCAAAGGCTCAACACCCCATCTGAGAATGGGAAATAGTGGTACATCCTCTTCTACTCCTCCCATGCCCTTCTTGCTTTTGAGTTGTGTTGATGTGTTAAGAGGACCTGTGACTTTTGCAGTCCTGTGCTTATTCAAAAAACCAAAAAAAACCAAAAAAACAAAACCTAGTTCAGAAAGTACACCTAACCAGGTACAAGTGTATGTAAGTAGAGCAATAGCTGCATGAACCATGCTGAAGAGGCATGTGGACACGGATGTGTTGGGAAGAACCTGGTCCTGCCTGGGAGAGGGGAAGGGGCGGCTGAGTGTAGTGAACTGTGGGGTTGAGAAGCGCTTTGGCTTTTAATAGCAAAGCCAGGGAGGAACTCATGGTGACACCAAGTCCAAATGGCAAGAAAAGGAGCTCTGGGGCTCGGGCCATTGCACGGCTTCCTCCCGCAGGTGAGGTTTCCCCTGGGCAAAACTCTCTGCAGGACTGCTTTAATCAAATTTCAGTCAAATGTTTGTGATGGCAAACTCAGCATGGAAATGTAGGGTCATTATTACTTCCCTGTGCTGAGACGTAATCGACTTATGCCCGTAAATGCCGACTGCTTTCTTAGGAAACAGATTTTTTGCCTCTGGGACTCTTTAACCTTGGCCTCGCTTCACTGTCGTTTGGACAGCTGTACTTTGTAATGTGCTGGACTTTGTTTTATCAGCGTTATTTGCAGTCTGCCAGCTTTCAGAGATAGGTAGTTATATTAAAATGGGTGTGTTTCCTTGCATGGCTAAGGAACAACATACACTGCCATTATTCCTTGAATTCCCAGCTAGTTCTGATAAAAACTGGCTTAACACAGCGCTGTTTCTTTGAGACTTTAAATTTTCTGCCCCAATGGCAACGTTACCGTTCTTGTACAGGGKTTATTACCTCCAGGAGCAGTGAACATCATAGATTTTTGTCCTTCCATTCCCGCTACATTGGCTACCCCCTGGGTGCCCCACGGGAGTCACCAGAGCAGCACGGGGGCAGCGGGCTTCCCCCAGCACAGCTCTCTGCAGTTCCCGCTTGGGCTGGATATTTTTACTAGTTGCATTTGAAATTTTTCCTCTCCTCGCAACTTGGCCTGTGCTGATTAAGATCAATCCAGTAAACAATCAAAATTAATAATAATAAAAAAAAMCCCCACAGAACTGTCAAACCTTTTGGACTGAAATGCTTTGGAGAGGCTGGAAACTTCCTGTTTGGCCGTATCTTCCTTCTCTAAATGCCATCCCATGTCAGTCCAGAGAGGCCCCTGGAGCATCTCCTCCTGCGGCTACATTATCCAGGCAAGGAGCTTTGAACAAGTCTTCTTAAAACAAACTTTTTTTTTTTTTAAGGAAACTGTTAATTCTTCTTATAATATATCTTCCATATGTGCTCTAACTCGGCTAAAATTCAGGCTCAGTCCTACCAGTCATGTTTATAATGAAGCATAAAAGCTCTGAAAAAAGAAAAAGAAAAGATGCATGTGCCTGCACTTTAGCTGAAACGTATTCAGGCTGTGTGGTGGGAAATGTCCTTGTCAATCCATGTTAGCCCATGGTAGGAAGTTGGCTGGGGAAGAAGTGCAAAATTCTATGATATAAACTGACTGCAAAAGATTATAGGCCAAAACTATGAGTCCTTTTGTTTTTCCTGTAGCGCCTAAGCTATGTGGTGTTGTTCCTGTGCCAGTTATTGGAGCAGTTCAAAAGGGAAAGTTCAGGGAGATCTTGAAGAGACCAGACAGGAGTTCGATTATCATAAGAGTCATCAGAGGAAGACAGTTCAAAGGTACCTTTGCAGATGGTAGCCAAATGCCAAAGTACAGTACAGGCATACCTTGGAGATATTGCGGGTTCGGTTCCAGACCACTGCAATATAGCAAATATCGCAATAAAGCAAATTTTTTGGTTTCCAGTGCCTATAAAAGTTATATTTACACTATACTGTAGTCTATTAAGTGTGCAATAGCATTATGTCTAAAAAAAAAAAAGTACATACCTTAATTAAAAAAATACTTTATTGCTAAAAAATGCTAACCATCACCTGATCCTTCAGTGAGTTGTAATCTTTTTGCTGATGGAGGGTCTTGCCTCAGTGTTGATGGCTGCTGACTGATCAGGGTGGTGGTTGCTGAAGGTTGGGGTGGCTGTGGCAATTCCTTAAAATAAGACAGCAGTGAAGTTTGCCGCATCGATTGACTCTTCCTTTCACGAAGGATTTCTCTGTAGCATGCGATGCTGTTTGATMGCATTTTACCCACAATAGAACTTCATTCAAAATTGGAGTCAATCCTCTCAAACTCTGCTGCTGCTTTATCAACTAAGTTTATGTAATRTWCTAAATCCTTTGTTGTCATTTCAGCAATGTTCACAGCATCTTCACCAGGAGTAGATTCCAGCTCAAGAAACCACTTTCTTTGCTCATCCAGAATAAGCAACTCCTCATCTGTTAAAGTTTTATCATGAGATGGCAGCAATTCAGTCACATCTTCAGGCTCCACTTCTAATTCTAGTTCTCTTGCTGTCAGTTCTAGTTCTCTTGCTGTCAGCCTGTCCTTTGAAGCTTTGAAGCCAGGCATTGATTTCTCCTCTCTAGCTATGAAAGTCCTAGATGGTATCTTCTTCCAATAGAAGGCTGTTTCGTCTACATTGAAAATCTGTTGTTTAGTGTAGCCACCTTCATCAATTCTCTTAGCTAGATCTTCTGGGTAACTTGCTGCAGCTTCTACATCAGCACTTGCTGCTTCACCTTGCACTTTCATGTTATGGAGACGGCTTCTTTCCTGAACCAACCTTTGCTAGCTTCAAACTTTCTTCTGCAGCTTCCTCACCTCTCTCAGCTTTCACAGAATAGAAGAGAGTTAGGGCCTTGCTCTGCMTTAGGCTTTGGCTTACAGGAATGTTGTGGCTGGTTTGATCTTCTATCCAGACCACTAAAACTTTCTCCATATCAGCAGTAAGGCTGTTTTGCTTTCTTATCATTGGTGTGTTCACTGGAGTAGCACTTTGAATTTCCTTCAAGAGCTTTTCCTTTGCCTTCACAACTTGGCAAACTGTTTGGCGCAAGAGGCCTTGCTTTTGGCCTCTCTCAGCTTTCGACATGCCTTCCTCACTAAGCTTCATCATTGCTAGCTTTTGATTTAAAGTGAGAGACGTGTGACTCTTCCTTTCACTTGAACACTTAGAGGCCGTTGTAGGGTTATTAATTGGCCTAATGTCAATATTGTTCTGTCTCAGGGAATAGGGAGGCCTGTGGAGAGGGAGAGAGAGATGGGGGAACGGCTGGTCGGTGGAGCAGTCAGCACACACACAATGTTTATCGATTAAAAGTTCACCACCTTATGTGGGTGCGGTTCGTGGCGCCCCAAAACAATTGCAATAGTAACRTCAAAGATCACTGATCGCAGACCACCATAACAGATATAATAATAATGAAAAAGTTTGAAATATTGCGAGAATTACCCAAATGTGACACAGAGACATGAAGTGAGCACATGCTGTTGGAAAAATGGTGCCGACAGACTTGCTCAACACAGGGTTGCCACAAACCTTCAATTTGTAAAAAATGCAATATCTGTGAAGCGCAATAAAGTGAGGTATGCCTGTAGTCAATTTTGAAAAATCTCATCCTGCATTTCTACCAGCGTCTTTTGAAAACGCTTAAGTCACCACTGCAATACCGGAAACACTGATGGGCTTTAATGTGGAAAGTTAGCATCTCTCTCCTGCTTTTTTCTACAGGTGGAGGGGGGTTTTTAGTGGGAATTTCAGGTGTTCACTTCTCTCTGCCACATGGTGGGCTTCTGGGAGGGGATTTGGAAAATGTGAAGCTGCCACATTATGCTGCGCAGCTAACTTTTACGTGAGAATTGGCATCTGGTTTCATCTTACTAAAGCATGTTCTTTTCAACCTGATTTTGTAGAGAAAGAAAACAGAGCTAAAGAAAATAGAGATGCCTTTTTCCTTGAACACGATCATTTTACACCTGCTTTGTGAACGATGAAAATATGCAGAGGTCCAAATGCAAATTAACAAAACTGTTCAGTGCAGAGGCGTTCCTGCAGCCCTGTGTTTGCTTTTTGCTCTCACGAGAGCTCACTGCCTCCTGCGGCCCTTCATGGTTTTTTTGGGCCTCCAGTAAATCCGCGAAATGAAACTGAAACTGATTTGAAGCTGTTTTTTTTTTCCCCGCCCTCTTCTCAGCTGGGGTGGGCGGCTGTGCTTTATTCTGTTATCAGGCGCGGCTGTCATTTCTCATTGCAAAAAATTCGGGTATGGAGAGGCCTGGGGGATACGAGGAGGTGCACCTAGCAGCCCTGTTCTAGTAGGGCACAGGTGTCCGTGGTGCCGTGTTTCCACCCCAGAGCCCGAATCTACCATCCTCAGCCTTAAGCCCTTTCTCCCACGTCCAGCAGGATGGGAGCTGCTGCCGCTCCCCCGGGCTTGATCAGCCCTGGTTACCTGGCCATCCTTCAYCGGGGCTGCTCGGAGCCCTTGGTCGAGGTTGCACTGGCCAAAAACCTGCTCGATAGCCAAAAAAAAAAAAAAAAAAAGTAGGCCAAGTCTTGGGGGGGAAGATGGGCACTTGTTCTGCTCTCTTGGAAAATACATGTAGCCAGAGCAATGGGACAGGGACAAAAAAAAAAAAAAAAAAAGTAGGCCAAGTCTTGGGGGGGAAGATGGGCACTTGTTCTGCTCTCTTGGAAAATACATGTAGCCAGAGCAATGGGACAGGGACATGCCTGGGTGCCGAAGCTGTGCTCTGCTTGCAGCAAGATTAAACATTAGTGCCTGAAATGCGAGTTATGTTCTGTTTTGTTTCAGGTAGCAGCTACTGCCCGTGTTGAAATTGCAGCTGCTTCTCTGAAACCTGAGTTCCGAACAAAAAAAAAGTTTAAAAAAAAAAAGCATTTCAGCAGTCTGGTCTGGGCAAGCAAAACAACTGTGCAAAGCTGCGTTGGTTACATGAGGTGAATTATTTAAAGCAAGTCAAACAGCGATGCGCGGCAGGTTTCACAGGTGCGGTAATCAGTCGGTGCATGCCTGTGTGTGCACCTGTGTGTGTGCGTGTGTTGGGGGGTGTGTGTGTGTGTGTGTGTGTGTGTGTGTACATTCCTTTGGCTTGGTTTTCTTCTCACTCCGCCAAGGAGCAAGGCGTAGCTGAGCGTGGGGGCGAGTGCTGTAAAGAGAAAATTTTGGACAAGCTCTCACACCGGGACAGGGCCGCCAACGCCTTTGACGACTGCAGTGTGGTGGGGGAGCAGATTTCAAGAGGCCTTTTCAAAAGGTCKCTCTAGCAAGATCGGGGCGGGCAAGGATGGCCCTGTGGCGCCCCGATACAGGGCAAGCGTCAGCAGCCTCGTACTGCACAGCTGCGCTGGTTAAAAGCCGAATGTGAGCGACACGTATTTTGAGAGGAAGACTGTGCAAAGACCCGTTTCTTCCTGCTCAGCTGATGCTCTGCATTTAGTTTCGCAGCCTTTCACGCTCCCCTGAAAGTTTGCAATTTCCTTCTTGTCAGCTCCTTGTGTTGTTTGTTTTCTTCTTGTCAACTCAAAGACAACGAGGCATGAGCTACGTCTTTAAGCTAGCATTGAGCCAGCGGTGGTGCTGTACGGCAGTAAATTATGCAATTGCTTCCTGTGTTTCTGCTCCATGCGGAGCTGGTGTTTTCCCTGTAACCGTGTCAGCAAGACCTCAGCGTTTAGCTGGCCGGGCTCCAGCATGGCAAATCTCCCAAGATGAAACAGTGTGTATATGAATTCATTAAAATCCCTGTGTTTCTGGAAAGGCTTGCATTGACCTTTGAATTATGATGTCGAGCGCAAAGGCTCTTTAAAAAAAGGGGGGAGGGAGGAAGGGTGTTTTCCCCACTTATTTCATGTTTTAATTCAAATTATGTAGACAAAAAAGCCTCCTCCTACACAGTTGCTATGGCAGCAGCTGCGATCATTGTGCAGGAGCCGGGAAGCAGTGACATGGAGAGGGGGCGGCGAGCCCATCCTTTCCGAATGTGGCCGGCCGAGCCTGGTGCTGCTGGATGAGTTGAGATGAGTGCTCACTGGTGTTACTGCACTGCTAACAAGCCCCGAGTATGTTGCTGTTGTTGAGCCCCACTTACTTACACTGGTATTGCTTGTTCCCCTACAGAGAAAGGGGGAGGAAGTCTGCCAGTAAATAGCATTTTCCTCTGGGTACAACTGCGCTTATGCTGTTTGGTTTTGGATTACTCTACCAGTGCAGCTTTGCAGTGGGGTCAAGATCCCAGACGGGAAGAAAGTCTTCCTCAGTCAGTCTGTGAAATGTTCCTCCTGTGTCTAAATGAGTAGAAAATACTCAGCTGGGAGTCTTCATCACAGTTACAGTGTCACTTTGGTACCCCAATTATTTCAGCTAATTTTGAGTAAGTAAGTCTCTCAAGAAAAAGTTATTAAGGGAATTGAAAATTGGTTTTGTCTTGAGCAGTGTCACTACCACATCCCCCTGTTGGAGAGTTTGTTGTCATCACTGTGACAATATTTCTGCTGTTTTTAAAAACCCTTCTGCTTAACAGGATACCAGTGAAAGTCACATGTCTGAAAGGTTAGTCGTTGTCTTTACTTTCAAGCATTAATGTTCAAAATGAATACAGATGGCTGGAGGAGGTCTGTTCATATAACAATGCTTAATTTGTTTTATGCAGCTCCTTGAGAAACTCTCTATTTATTTCAGCAGGATTCATTAAAAATACAATAGTAAACTGCATTGGCAGAAGCAGATGAACAAGATAGGATAAACATTTTTAACTGATTGAAAATTTGACTAAGTTGTTTACTTTCCTAATGAGAATGCCTAATTAGTTAGCTTGGTCCATTCAATTGTGCAGCAGCGATAGCTTGATTGTGCTCCAGAAGTCTGAGGCTTGAGTAGTTATGGCCTAGATATCTAATGAACTGTTAATTTGAAAATAAAAACATCCTTAATCTATCTGCTCTGCTAGTAATCACCTTCTGGACTGATACACAGTGCCAGAAGCACTGGCCTAAATTAGCTTTAAAACCAATCTCACTATGATTTAGATGCATGATTACGTTACTGTAGGTCATGAGTTACCACTCAATCATCAGCTTCATTTCAGTAGCTGTCTGGAGGTGTATCCTTAACCTGTCAGAAGCACACGAGAAAAAGTTATGACCTTGAACCTCAGTGAAAGGAAACCAGCTCCTCCTTCCCATACAGTCTCTGGGCTTAGTAACCTACACAGTTCATCAGCTGGGCTTACTCTCACTTTCTTTGGCCCACTGAATTGCAAAACCGTGCAGCTTCAACGAGAGAGTAGTGAACACCTCCACAGCCACAGGTCAAGTGAGAAATACTGACTTTCCTTCCCCTAGGCTGGAGAGGGATTTGACCCTAAGGCTCTTCTTGCATGCAGTATGAACACTCTCGCAGCTGAGCTGCTACACAAACAAGGGCACATGTCTGGAAATGACTTTTATGCAGAACCTGATCTGTGAGGTCAGGGTAAATTTTGTGACAGAATCTAGGTTCAATCCAAACTATGTTGGCCCAGACAACAGTGTAGATGTATGCTGCCTCCTGCTTTTTTCCAGGACTTCCTATATTTCTTACTGGATTTCTTATTGCTTAGGCAATGGCTGACAGCCATCACACACACAAGCAGCACTGGCACACTGCTGCCTATCCCTTAGTTAAAAAGAAAAAAAAATCACAAAATACCCTTTTGTAATTTCCCCCTGCACAGGCCCTCTGGAAGCAAGGCAGAGGGTTGTCTTGTTCTCAAAATTTACCTTAGGGTTACCTGTGGTCAAAACAGTTGGTGCCCACTACTCTATAGGATGAGGAGACACCTTCTAGAGGATGCATGATTTATGCAGCAATCAAACTCAGTTTAAAAGCCCATTTCATTTAAAGCAGGGCATGTTACAAGCCAGGTAAGCCTCTTTCTTTCAAGCGTAAAGCAATACTGGCTAAAAGAAGCCTTTCACTGAGGGAGTTACTACAGCATAAGAAGGTAAAAATGTAAAAATTACATACATCCACTTGGTACTATCAACTTAAAAAAGTAGACAATATTGTAAAGCTAAATTGAAAAATATACTTGCTTTTCAAGCTGATGAAAAAGTTGGTGAGTAGCATTGTTCTACTTGCTGCTATACAAAGGTTTAAATGCACAGGACTTAGGTTTTACACTTAGCACAGTGCTTAGCACAGCACTTTAGGCATCTTGCCACTGCTGCCTGATTTACAGCACTGAAGCACATGCCAAAGAGTAGAGTAGTAGAGTATCTGAAATTATGTATATAAATATAGGACTTTCAGAAGTATTTAAATTAGATCTTTAAAGACTCATGTAAGGGAATTTTTTTCTAGTTCATAAAAGTACACTTTCTCATGTGCTTGACCAATCTTGACTATTTTTAATCTTTTAGGCTTACAAATATAGCTAGATCCATCAGTCCCTGCAAGGTTATTCCCCCCCCCTCAAGCTTATGCCTCCACACAGAGGTGTTCTACAGTTAAGTCTTGAGAAAGTAGCAGTAGCTTCTTTGCCTGGTGCTATCTTCTAGGCAGCAGAGACCAGTAACCATGTATGGACTCTCACAGAAAAAAAATTTAGTTCAAGAACACCTAACTTCCCTTACTAGACAGGATGCTCTGCACAATGCACAGAGCTGAGAGTGCTCTCTGCTCCAATAAAAGTGTGGGTAGAACCTCACCATTAGGACCTGCAGGCACTTTTATCATCACTTGGGGACTGTGACAAACAGCCCTTCCCTTTTGAAAAATATGCCTGGGTGACTAATAGACTTCTATGACCTTAAATGCTAACTTTCCATTATGTGAAAATTGAAGTCAAAACTACTGCCATGAAGTGAAAACACTATTTATTTTTATAAAAGGAAATACTTAAAACAAATCCTACCAGTGTGTACATTGTACACATTTGAATGACACTTACAAGAATGAAGTTTTCATATACATTTCAAAGATAACAAGCCCACACTGGTTAAGGATGTATACAAGAACATTTTCAACTTCACAGATGCCTCAATTCCAGATCACAGTACCAATTACTCTAACCACACTTGCAAAGCATCATTTTCATTATTAGCATCCATGCTACTTTATTCCACTACAAACTGTACACAGAAAGCAAGAGGGAGTTTATTCATAGAGTATATATTCATAGAAAGGATTTATTTGCTGGAATCATCTCTCACTCTTCTGTTGCCATCTTCAAGAGATATTCTTTGTCAATTTTGAAGAGCCTCCACCCCTCCTCAGTGGACAGATCGGAGGCACCTCTTCTCTTGTAGAACCTGATGGAAGGCTCATTCCACTCTGCAACAAGGAAGTGCATACTGCTGCAGCGGCACTTGACAGCAACCTGCAAGAGTGTGCAACAGTATGAATTAAAAACAAGCCCTCACTAAACCTAGTAAAAATGGGTGAAGCTACTCAACTGCGTGTTGTCAGAAGTTTTAAAATCATTTATCAGTTCAGCATTTGTCACTGTTTAATACACTCTAGAGAAAGTTTAAAGCTTTATCTAGTGTCCTGTCACCTCCTTTAATAACTCAGCTGTGTTAACTGAGTAATGTTTAATGAGAAACTTTCATGCTGTTAGCAGAAGAGCACTACTTGTCACATATCCTCAGTTGTGCTTTTTTAGTCTTATCACTTAGACATACCTGACTCAAGTTCTTCAGAATTTCTGACCCAATGCCAAGTCCTAAAAAGTCAAAAAAAAAGTAGTAAGTTTTCAGTTTTAGAGAAACCCTATAATTACTTGTCTAATGCCATAAAACCTACCTCTGTACTCAGCCATCACATAGAAATCTTCAAGATACAGCAGTTTTCCAATCCATGGATCGTAAGTGAAATAGTACATGGCAAATCCCACAATGCTGTGTTCTGAAACAAAGGGTATAACTTTAGCTAGTCTGAATTTAAAAGGCAAAAATATTAATTCAAGTCTTACATGCAGGCTTAAATATAGAGTCCCTCTTTTTGTACCTCTTTCTGTAACATGCAGCTGTTCACTATTAGGTTAGAATTAAAAGTGAAGTTTGCAAAYAAGCACACAACTGAAAATGAGTTCTAACAAAATTTTAATTGACCTAACAGTGAAGAATGCCCTTTTCATATCCTGAAATCCTCAAAAGCAATGTTATAGTAAGTACTGAACATAAGGCTTTTTTCTACAAATACATACCCTACCAGTTCATCAGTATTTCCATTCTGGAATACAAGTCATATTTTACACGGCAGTTCAGAATCTAGATGATTACCTCAACTCTGCTTCCTTAGCAAACAAAACAAGCTAACAAACTAGAGAGCACTGATCTTACAATTTATATTCCTCAGTAATTACTGTGTGAGAAGGGCATGCTTGCTGACCACATTTACAGCAACACTTCCAACACTAACTTATGTTTGCACTGATAGCATCATGCCCTTCTCTATCTCTCACACCAGAAAACTTATCTACTTTAAGTAAGGAAAGCTGCTGCTTCAAGTATAATTCTATGGCTCAACACAGAAGAGAAACCAAATCTTCCAACAGCAGCACACTTGGTTCTAAATCTTGAGAATTAAGATCGTATCTGCTGTAATACTCTGCACGTACTGTGGGAGAAGCGTGCATACAAATTTCTGATCTACCGTGTTTTTTGGTAAAGGTTTGGGAATAACACTTGTCCCTGTAGACCTTACCTCATATTATGATCATCTACTTTATTGTGTAACGGATCTTTTAGTTACCTCCCCGCCCATCCATGTACACAGAAGGGCCATGTACATGGCGAAGCTAGAGACTGTAACCTGAAGATTGGGGACAAATTAAAGAAAAAATGTGATTCAACAGGATTACATAAGGTAAGTTAGGGTCAAACAAGAAAAGCCATTTAATTAATTGGAATTAAAGTACATTATATTATACCTGATCTTCCCACATCTCCAGGATTAGTGACTACTTCAGAGAATATCACTGCACATTACTCCATTTTTAACAGTTAACCTAGTCCTCCTGCCCCAGTTCATTGGCAGAACCTTATGTACAATCGACAACATTAAGTACAAGACATCTCTTGTGTATTTAGCATCAAAAACAAGAGGCAGAAAGTCTCACCCTCAGACGACCACTGTTCTTTTGGCACTTCTGCAACAAGACAGTGGTAGAAAGGATGCTCGCCAAAGCCATCCTCAAGCAGTTCTAGAAAAGCAGAACAAATTGTCACCTAAGCTACAGGCATTGTCATTAGGCTATCAACGAGGTGAGCAGCTGCCGCGTGTATACCTTTCTCAGTTAACACCACTTGGTCCTCCATGTCCTCGTATTTCGCCAGTTCCTGGAAGAGAACAACATGTAAGCAAGCTGTCCCCGCAGGTCTCCTCAGCCGCTTCCTTATTGGCCACTCACCCCCTCCGCAGACTTGCGCAAGAGCTTGTTTTTCTCAGGCAGAAGGGCAGAGGTACCCCCCCCCGGGCGGGCCAACCCCCCCTCCCTGCGGGACGCCCCGTCCCTCCCCCCAGCGCGGCGCCGGCGAACGGCCGGTCTCGCGTGCCGTTTGAACAACACCCCCAACCGCCGCTCGCTCCCCTCCCCTCTCCCCCCCGCCCGACGCGCACCTTGATCAGTCGCAGCAGGTCGGGGCAGTCCTCAGGTCGCGCGGCGCGGATGCGGAACGAGGCCATTTTCGGCGGCGCTTCCCCCTGCGACCCCCTCGGCTGACGAGTCCCCGATGTGTGAACAGGAGGAGCAACTGCTTCTTCATTCGTGTCCCGGGCGCGGCGGCCACCTGCGGTCAGTCAGGCTGCGAGCATGTCCCGGCGGCCCTGAACAGATAGGCGACTACCGGCCGGCTGCCGCTGCGTCCTCGAGGCGAAGTGTGCGATGAAGGCCCCGCCGCGCTCCTCATTTATAGATGCCCTCGCCCCGCCTCTCCTCACACGCAAGCCAATGGGAGCTCGCGTAGTGCTCGCCCTCAGCCAATGACAGCGCCCCTCCCCGGAGTCTTACCTCACCCTGCCAGCAACAGCTGGTGCAGGGGTGTCTCGTGACTCCCAGCCCCCCCGCGCGGTGGCGCCCCCTAGCGGAGCCGGGCGGCGCTGCAGGGCGCCCCC
>NW_020450562.1:569926-615840 GCF_003343035.1 Apteryx rowi
GCCGTGCCGCGCCCGCCGCCCCCGCTCCGCGGCCTGCGGGCCTCTGCCGCAGCGACCCTGGGGGCTGCGCCTGGCTGCGAGCCCTCCGGAGCCCCYCTTCGGCCATGTGCCTGCAGCTAGGGGGTTGCCTCGTGCGGTGAGGGGCGCCTCGGCGCCATCTTAGCTCTTCAGCAGTGGCTTTAACACAAGTTATTTTCCTTGCTGTATGGGAAAAAAAAGCTGTTGTATCTGCCCGAAATGTCTCGGAATGCCACAGCGATCCATATGAACCCCCGTACACATAGTTCTGGTCCTCTGCCTCATCAAAGCGTGCACCTTGGTCACCAGAAGAGACTCTCCAGACCGTAGTAACCTAAATCCCGTACACGACTGGCAAATAACCAAACACTGACCCAAGCAGCAATGCACAAACCATGCTGTAAGTTCAACATACGTGCTCTTGTGCAACCCTGGGCTCATCACACGGGAGTATGAAGCCCTCCAGATAGTCTATGCTCCTTGACACAAGGAGCTAAAACAGATTCCTCAATTAAAAAAAAAAATCAAGTCTACTATAAAAGGCACCCACCTGAGAGAAGAGGTCTGACCATAAAAGATGTAAGAAGACTGATTTAAAATGTTTCTGACACAATACTGTTCATGGACAAGATTGGGATTCATAATTCCTAAATCCGTTGCAGCCCCACTTTTATTAACGTCTGTGTCTACCTTTGCATRAAGGACACTAGTGTACATTCTTTTACATTCAGCTTAATCTGACTTGTTTTAAAAGTGATTTGGGGTATGAGAAAACACTAAGTCATGCTACTGTTGTAACAGTCCTTAAAACATGGATTCCCAAACACTCTCACAACACTCAAATCCTGTTTTCCAGTGTGTGCAATGACTTACAAGGTTCACCTTCATTTGGACATATGGGTCAGTATGGAACGCGTTATTACAGGAGCACTTATAAAGAAATGTGTATTCTGGCGGCCAGCGTTACCCAGGAAAATCCTTTGGCACACGCAGTGGAATGTGCTTAGGGTCCTACTAGAGTAATTTTGGGTTTATTCAGACACCAACTCAGGTGTCACCAGCTAACTCAGTTACCCTCTATTGGGGCAAAACTGACACCTGGAGATGCCCAAGGAACAGCAGCATTTCCCAAACAAGAAGTGACAGCCAATGGCTAGGAGGAGAAAGTTGAGATTTGTTTCAGAAGATGTTACGGATCTGGAAATCCTTCAGGACATGGGTTCTGGTAGGGAGATTGAATCTGAATAACTTCCCAAAGAAGAGTCCCAACCTAAGTGCAAGGGATTTCATGAATATACATTTTTTTTGTTGTTAACTCCTAGGAATAACCTGACTGGGATCACAAACACGGAATGCTATTTTTCTGAAAGACTTAAAAGGGTTTCTGTTGTGTCAACTTTTTTTTTGTCCATTTGACAATGAGGAAGTCATACTATCAGAAAACCTAATGTTGGGTAAGAGCAGAAAGGGCCTGGTTTCTCTCGTTCTCAAGTCAGAAAAGTCATATGATTTTAAAAGTTGAAGTTTCAGCAAAAAACATATTCTACCTCAAATGTTTTTTGAGAGTCCTGCCTCAGCTTGCTCAGAAATATGCTGATACTGTGTTACCCCAGTGAATACGGTTGAGTTAGCTTTCAAATTCACAAGGGAGAAGAAAAAATATTTAAAAAAATCCGAAAGTATCAAAAATAATTTCATGGACCCATAAGAAATACAGGGAAGAAAAAAGAACAAAAGGGAAATTAAAAATCAGGTGATTAAGATACCTAGACCTCATAACCTATGCTACAATTATTTGGCTATATGTAAATACACTTTTTTTTTTCCGGTGTGATGGTAAGAATATTTTACAAAGAGGTTCTAAAGAACTCAATTTGTGAATGAATTGTATCGATGGACATTGTACTTTAGAAGTAGCTTCTTCTGTTTGTCTCAGCTCTGTTGATTTTTGAGAATCTTTCATGTAATCTTGACCAAGCTGAAGTTAGTGATGAAATTTCTAATGACTTCCATAAGGTTAGGATTTTAGCCTTGAGTGGTCAGCCTATTTATTTACACTTTTCCTAGAGGAAATAAGAAGTGGTAACTGTTCTGACAAGGATCAAGTTTTTTTCAAATTATACAATTTGCTGGAAATTCATTAGTAAATGCATTTAAAGTAAACCAATGTTGAAATAAACTGTTATAATGACATATGCACTAAACTCTGGATTAGTTCTTGCTTCTCATGTTACAAGCAGTAGCTTGTTCCATGCAGAACCTGCTGAGTATGAACCTATATTTCCTCTAAAAGGGATGGTACTTCACTGTTTGAGAGGTGGAATGGTTAGAATTATCTGAAAAGATGGTACACATTTTCCTCTCATTCTCATTTTATCTCCTCTCTAAATCTTACTTCTAAGTGAGGAGCCAGAAAATGTTACAACAAAACAAAAAAAACCAAGCAGCACTTAAAAAAGAAAGTGTTGCAACAGGTGCTGCTGTTAATAAAAGCATACAGAACAATATGTATCTTAAGAAGGCATGTTTTCCCCACATCCCTCCAGAGGTAGAAGTACTGTCCAGGCTTGAGCTACAGGCTATAGTCATGCTAGTTCCCCAAGATCCTTTCATAGGGATGCAGCTGAACAATCTATTCAGAGAATTATGGGCCTCAGTTGGATACTTGTATTGATAACTATTTCAATTTGCATCTAAATTTCTGAATTTTCTCTTATTTTGGAGGATGGAGGAGAAGGCTCAAAGTGGGGACCAGCTTGCTTTCTTCAGTGTTCAACTAATCAAACTCTTCTTTACTTTTGGTATTTTAATTTTTGATTTCCTCCTTCGCTAGGAAGATTCCTTGAATTCCTGTATGAATGCCTCTGTCATGCCTCAGAAGTTCTCTGCTTATAATAAATAAAAGAGGGAAGAATAAGAACTTCTTATTCCACATTAAAATGCAGTGAGTTAATAATTTTTGAGTGTAGTATTAAATGGCTCTCAAGTATTTCAGTCCAAATTATATCTCCAAATTATATCCCTTCTCAAATCTCTGGAGCAAAATACAGAAAATGCATATTCAGTTAACATTCAATGTTGACCTCTTAATTTTTCCAGACACCACTATTCTTTGGACAACATTCAGGATTTTCTTTGCATTTTCAGCTGAATAATTTTTGTCTAATACTCAGAACTAGCTGTGATATTTATGAGTTCCCAGTTGCTGCCAGAATTTTTTTTCAAGCAACTTATAATAGTTTTTATCAACACTGAGCTGTACATGAAAAAAATGTATTTTTATCAAAATGATAAATAAATATTGCAGTAGCACTTCAGAATCTGGGGCAAATGCAAAATTAACAGTTTCACATAATAAAACTATGTATTTTCATATGCTGGAAATAAAAGGCCCAACATTTTGCATTATTACCTTTGAAGACATATTTTAGGCCACTAGAATCCTATTCCTGTAAACTGATATGCCTGGACAGTCATTTGTAATTATGCAATTTGACAAATTTGGGATTTATATATCTACTTGTCTGATTGCACCCACAAATCATCAACATCATGCCTGCAAATAATACGGGCTATAAAAAGATTAGAAACAATTTTGGAAAAAAATCAAAATGGGCCTTAATTTTATATCCTTATGTTTTGCATACAGCAGAAGTGCCTTTGCTTCTGATCCTGTGACATACTTAAATCGGCATTCTTGGGCTCAGTATCTCAGACTTTAAAGAGAAACTTGAGGAATATGAATTTTCCTTTCAAACAAGTGGGGAGTCCCAAGATGAACAGGTGTTCTTTTTGTACATCACACTCACAATTTTATCTTTTCTCTCAGGTTTTTGCTCGGTCCAAAGGTAATTCTTTTTATGGTATCTTGGTTTCTGATTCCTCAGCATGTGCTCATACCGGATTTCCATTTTTTTCCTGCAACCAGATGAGCTAGAAGCTTTGAAATAGGTTTTTCAACTTCTTTCTCTGCAGACATGTGGAGCTAGTATGTCAAGTAGTAAGAGTCACATGATTGTGTATGGGGTCACGCATACAAGGATGATAGCAGGGGACAGGACTTGCAATTACAGTTTTTTAAGTAGCTAAGAGGAACTTTCCCTAAAAAATAGCACAGTCTCTCTCCCCCACCACCCCCAACTCTTCCACAACCCAGGATCATCCACCAGGATCAGCTGTGGCACTTCATGCAGTCATGAAATAGGGGCGAAGTGCTCATACCACATACATGACAGGAAAAAAAGTGCTGATAGCAAGAGTCAGTTCTGGGTGGGTTTTGCTCAACGTACAAGACACAGAACTTCATTCTCTTCTAAACAGGAAAACAGCAATCTATCACAAATCTCATCTTAAAAAGATAATAGTACTGGATTTCAATTCACATGGCCCTAGTTTAGTCTGAYTGGAAACAATTTACCAAAAAGAGAGAAAAAAGAAAGACTGATAAGGTCTTAGTCTTGAAAATAATGAATAAATCAGTTAATTTACTCACTTTCACTGTTTGCTAGAATGTGTTTTGTCATATTCTTTTACAGTCTCAGTGTTGTCTTTTCTAAGTCTTTAGCAATGTACTTATTTCTTTGCTAACTCGTATCTCCTATGAGCACTGTTTTGCTGGTAAATTTAAATAACCAGTGAGAACAGTAGAAATTATGACTGGTGTGCAAGCCATGGGCTGTACCTGTCCATCTATATACAAGTTGCCCTGAGATGTTTAAATAGCTACTGATTAGTTCTCTGTAAATTACATCCTTATAATGTTTATGGTCTGCGAGGAGAGGGAGCTGCCTCTCTGTTCTGAGACCTTGGTATGGGCCCTGAGGGGCCTCTCTGCTCCCAGATAGTTTTTACCTCTTTTTTTTTCAGTTCACAATATAAAAGTAATTCTAATTGAATTACATTTGTTGATACTTCGTGTGTGGAAAACGCATGGATTTAACAAAATAGTGCCGCATTAGCCTTTTTTGCCCTAGAAAATACGAATTTTCCCAATTACGTTCTATAACAGTGCCACCAAGTGACACGTAAAGGGAGGAAAAGGTATTTTCTAATGATTCAATTACACAGCCATTTATAGATTTTGTTGGTCAGTGTGAGAAAGGCAGTTTGGAAAGGAATTTGAACAGGGCCTGCTGACCCCCCCCTTTTTGTTTTTCCTGGAATGGGAAGGCTGTGTACACTGACAAGGTAGTGCCCAGGCATTCATAAGCCTATTTTTCTTTAGAATTCAGTGGAAGTGAAAACAAATTAATATTAAAAAAGAAAAAAACACCCACAACATTTATTAAAAACAAACAAACAAACCCAAAACGCAACAGGAAGGACCCGAGGCCGCCGTGCTTTGCCCGGGCTGTGGGGCCCCGTGGCAGCAGCGCGGGAGCGGCTCCGCAGGGCGGGCCGGCCGTGGACTGGCCCAACGGCCGACGGCTAACGGTCGCCGCCGCAGGCGCGCGCCCCGCCGTGCTCGGGCGCTGACCTCGCCGCCGCGCCTCTGCCCTGCGGCCGGTGCCTGCGCGCGGCGGCTCCCGTTGGGCGCGGCGCCCGGCCCCGCCGCGCTCGTGCTGAGCGCCACGTAGAAGAAACCGGTTCCGGCAGGAGTCACGGGGCGGCGGGGCGAGGCAGCCCCCGCCGCCGCGTGCGGCCCAGCACGTGCGCGGCTCGCAGCCGCCGAGCCCTCTCGTTTCCGTGCGGTGGCGGCCCCATGGGCCCCGGGTGACTTGTTTTCACTCGCGTGCTTCGCAGCCACGCGGGGACAGGGAGCGGGGCAGGCGGGCGCCCGCGGCAACGCACCGCAGGAAGCGCTCACGGCCGCGGGGGAAAATAGGCGACACCGAGAGGGGAGGGGGGGTGCTGGGAGCCCGCACGCCGCGGGGCGGGCGCCAGGCCCTTGGGACATGTCGCCTGGGACAGCGGCGTGAAGCTTTGCTCGGTCGAGCCCCGCCTGGGTGGTGGCGCGGCGAACGAAGCAAACCCACGCGGCGGCAGGGAGGTAGAGCGCGCGGGACATAGAGTGTCACTGCGGGAGGGCCGTCCGGGTCGCACGCTCTGTGCCAAGAGGGCCGCGAGTCTATGGTGCTGGAGGACCGCGTGCCTGTGGCAGGCGTGGCCCTGGCCCGCAGGCGCTGGGCGAGCGGCGGTGCCGGTGGCGGAGCGCGGAAGCACCATGCTGGCCGCCCGGTAAGGCTGCTCGGCTCCTGCCCACGGTGGCGAGGCCGGCGGAGGCGCCCGCTCCGGGAGAGAGGGAGGCAGCGGTTCAGCCCGCCTTGTGCTGCACCGCCGGGCCCCGGGGCGCAGCGGCGGCGGAGGGGAAGGGAGGGAGCCGCCGCCCCGGGACGCAGCGGCGGCGGGGCGGCGGCTGCCCCGGCGGCGGGCTGTGCGCGTCCCCTGAGGAAACGGTCGCTCTCGGCAACGGGTCTGGCGTCCGCCGCGACCCCCCTCGGCCCAACAGCCGCCCCCGCGGTGGCCGTTCACTCAGAGTCCGGCGCCGCAGGTGCCTGTGGTGTACCGGCTTGCCGATACGAAGGCGTGCCTTTATCATTTCGGTGGCCCCCACCCCCTTATTTTTATTATTATTATTATTTTTTGCGTTGCGGGGTGTTGGCTTGATACAACTTGGAGGAAGACAAAAAATACTGAGTGTAGTCGTAGGTTTCTTTCACAGCATTTAGTTTCATTTTCTGGCTCTTGGAAAGTGAAAGATGTTCCAGACACTGAAAAGGGCTGGTTAAATCTCATCAAACTATTGCTTGTTGGATGAATAGAACTGAGGATATTGGTTTAGATCCTTCTATAGTAATACTTGGGTCAAAACTCTTCCCTAAAATCTACTCTGAGCCAGTGATTCTCATTTTTTAAAAATATACTTCTCAAGTGGTTGTCATGCCATGTTTAACAGGGTGAAAGGGTTCTGTGAGTGGGAAGCCATTAGGAGCAGCATGATAACCAGGCAGGTATGAGAAGAAGCAAGGCTTGCGAGGCACCAGTGCCCTCACTTTCCCTCCTTTGGCCCATAGAGTGTTTCTTCTATGTCTCTCTCTTTCTCACTCTTGTGGAGAGGAAACAACTCTTTTTTAGGAACTGATGGGCTGTGCAACTTTGACAACACAGTTGGCAGCACATATTTGAGAAAGCATTTTGAACTTTTGTATGTTTATTTGTGTAGGGAATGTGTATCATCATACATAAATGACAGCAAGTTTTATGATCCTGTGGGAGTGCAGGCTGGGTTAAGCAAGAAGTCTTTTGCTGGCTGTGCTRTGAGATGTGTTTGGTCCAGAAGCTGTATCTGTAACAGAAAGGTTTCACAATTACCACTAACATGATCTCTAGTGCATATGAAACTCTATTAAAAAAAACTTTTAAGGTGGTTAAGGTGTATGTGTGTTTTTTTTTTTTTTTCCTTACTGTTTTAAGTAATCCTGATGTAGCTGCAGGTGGAGGCAGCTTGTATGTACACGATACATATGTGTAAATATGTTCATAGGGGAGATGTAGCTAGAGATATGTATATGGCCCTGCTTTCCACTGGTGCCTGGGGATGTGTCTTTTTTTCCTTTTTTTAGGAGAAACCCCAGCCTTGATCACAGAAAATTAAGGGACAGGCAACCCATGTTACTTCTTAGGATAATACTGTGAACTATCATGAGGGGTTTTACTCTTGCAGACCTTCTGTGTGTTTTTATGTTACCACAGTTTTGTTTGCCTGGAGGATCCTTCCTGGCTGCTAGCTGGTTGAACAGTTACTGAATTGCTGGGCAGATTACATTCTCTGAAGGGTTTCATGGTTGCTGCTTTTTGCTGAGCAACTAAGAAGATTATGTCCTGCACTTTATGCTTGTTATGAGTTGGAGCAGTGCATAACCATGGAGAAGAATATCATGGTTCGCTCACTGGGGAAGTGTTGGGGGCCTTGTGATATCCTTCCTAGAGTATTCCACCTTCCGCTTCCACATATGCCAGACAAGTGCGTGTGTCGGTGTTTATGTTTAGAGTCGTGGATAACGTGCTAGATGCACGCAGATCCTGTCTGTGCTAGGATGTCTACATTGTAAAGCTGGTGTTCAGTCTAAGCTGTTGTCCCAGGGCATCTGAATAGTCAGTGAAGAGCACAGTCACCTCCAGTGAATCATTCTTCCCTCCTGTTTTAGGATAGGGACAGATACCAGTTTGAATTTCAACTGGCTTCAGCTGTTGGTTTGCTTATGATTCTAAAAATCAGACTAAAAATAAAGAATGGTAGTTCTGAAGCAATCTGTACCATTAAAAACAAATCCTAATTTAATTGCATGGCAGTAGTATTAATGATACTAAATCCTTCCACTATGTCTGTAGATTGTGCACCATGAAGAAGCTTTCTTCTGTCCTGGCTAGGACACTCACTTCTGGGACCAGTGGCTCCCTGTCACTTCCTGACATGTCTGAAGGTAAAGTAAATAGCTGTATTTTGGAAGACTTAGAAATGTTGCTAAGGAGCTTACTGTTTCAGATGGTAGCCTTTGATGTGTTAATATGGTTTGGATACATTGCAAAATGGCCTTACCCTTGACTGTTAGCTCATAGTATAAATATTTTGGAAACAGCAGAAAATCATTGCGTGTGTTCTGAGATCAATGACAATGAATATGCATACGTTATAGAAATTACAGATTTAGGGATTAGTCTGGATCTTTAGCCTTGGAAGAAGTCTCTTTTCTGGAGGAAGAACTTTTTTGTAAGGAGACTCTGGATGGAAAGTCAATATAGTACAGGCAGGTACTAAGGAGATTGGAGACTATGGTCAAGAGATAGTTCTGTAAGACTTTATTCACACTCTGTGTTTTTTATTGTGTCAATATTGTTTCATAAACATAGAAAAATCTTTTAATTTGATCAGCATCACTGCCATGTGAAAATGTGCTTGTCAATAGTGCATTGTGCTGAAATATTGTTTTAATGCTCTAATAATAATTAAATCATAGTATTCCTGTTTCAAAAGCTTTTTAAAAAGTTTTCTGGCATTCTTAACCTATGCATTGAGAAAAGGAGAGGAGGAAAAGGGCCAAAATTGTATACAAATAATTCCTTCATGAAGTTCTGCTTGTTTCTAATGTCAGCTTTTCCCTTTTGTTCTCTAAATGGAAGCCCTAAGTAATCCAATAAAAGAGAAAATGAGGCTTATTGGCTGTTAGAGATTTTTTTTTCATTATTGTTAATAAATAGTAATTTGGGAGTTAAAGGAGAGAAACAAGTAAACAGAACATTGCATAATTGCAAATATTACCCAGCTTTTTTATTTGGACATTTTATAATGATACTACCTGGAAGGACAGTACAAATACTGAAGTCATGAAGCCATCCTGGCCTTAACTCTGATTTGTTACTGAAGAATACTAATATTTTGTGGGCTATAATAACTGTAAATATTTGAAATTTTGTTCCAAAATTATAAAATTAATAAAAATGCTGTGCAGACTTTTGAGGATATGTAAACAAGCTCTTCTTCCTTTCATTTGCTATATATGTTTTCACAAAACACCAAATACTGAGYAGCTTTTCACACCCTTCTTTCTAACTTGGGGTCCCAGTTGTGAATGTGCTCACTTCTTCCATGGTTCTCCTAAAGCATACTGTGCAGAACTTCAGTAATTTCCTTTGAAATAACTCTCATCCCACTTCCTGAAAAATGCTCCCAATTATTCTTTCGTCCAAGTGCAATCCTGACGTTCCCATTAGTGTCTGAGGTATTACGATTACTCATGCTGTTAAGTGTTTGCAGCTCTAGATTCAGAGATCTTGTCATTAATGTGTGCATTGAGAACCAATATTAATATTGCTTGCTGACAGTAAAAGGTAGCACAGTGTTTGAGAAATTAATTGGAATTACGGTGGAGGCAGATATTACACAGGGCCACTAGATGGATGAACAGTAAAGCTGTCTGTGATCAGATGTGAAGGAAGGGACTAATTCAGTTGAAATCACAAAGACACTGACTCAACCTTGGAAACGAGCAAGGACAAGTTGCTTACAGTTGCTTACTAAAATTAAGGTGCATGTACTTAAATGGAATTTAAGCAAGTAAAATTATCAGATTCATAGATTACCCCTGAATAAAGGTAACTTGTTTTCTTTCTTTTACAATGGTATTGCTAATTTAACATGTGCTTTCTGCTCCACAGGACATTTACCCATTCATGTGAATAATGGTGTGTTGTGGTAATCTGTATATATTTTAATATTTGCTATAGCACCAAACTTACCTTGCTACTCTCTTGCCTTACTTTAGCATTCATGAAGAATGAAAACCTGTTGTTCTCCTCTGTCAACTTGCTTAAAGCCTCTTTGTCTTTATTAAAGTTGTYAGTCATAACAAGTGAATGGTCTGGTCTTATTTGTAGAGATACTGTTGTAGTAGGTCTCAGTCAGCACACTGTATTCCTGATGGYCTGCTGGATAACACATTTATAAGAGGCTTGTGGGATACAAAATCTCTTACATACCAACTCTTGCAGTATTTAGCTTCACTGTAGACATCTGAATAAAAAGACTTGCTGTTTAGAAGCAGTGAATATCTGCAGCTTTCACTGAAGTTTGGACCAAGTTCTGTACACAAATGGCTGGTAAAATATATTAGTGGTCTACCTGAAGCTGGCCACAGCCTGGGGAGGCATCAGCACAAGGGGGTATGGATCTCGTTGAAGGATGCAGTAAGCTTGTCCAGCTGCATTCATGTCCTCTGTCATTGTACAGAATAGATTGAATAAATGCAGGTCCTCTTGCTCTGGCATTAATGTTCCAGGAGATTCTGTAAAATATTGCAACATGATATGGGTGAATGGRTGAAACCCATTTTCTATAGTTATGTTTTGTACATCTAAGACATTTACCAGTTGTAATATAAAAAAAGAGAAATAGTTAATGGTGTATTGAACTTAATTCTGTTATAAAATAATGAAAATGTAGAAGAGCAATATCATTTTCCCAGGGGAAAAAAAAAAAAATTATGTATTTGTGAGTCTATAAAATGGACCAGATTTAGTTTGGCAACATCTTAGAAACACTTTTACATTCAGTTCTTTTATTGTTAAAATGAAGGTTACATAGTCGCAGTCTGGCAAACATTTACTTGTATGCCTAGCATTGAAATCAGAAAGAGTAAATGGGATTAACACTGTATATACATGTTTGCAGGTTTGGACCGAAGGCTTTTTAGAGCTTTTTACCTCTTTAAAACTGAAAAGGAAGATGAACTTAGTTTAAACCAAGACAGAGACACTGACTCTGGAAGTGCTGTTTATCCTCCCTATCCCAGCAGTCTGCACACTATTGGGAAATTGAGGTTTTGTGTTCTRGAAGCTGTAACTGGGTTTCTGCTAACTCTGTATTATTCAACTGCATGCTATGGCAGCTTCACAGATGGAGTATGAGTAACAGGAAAGTAGTACCTATTATGTAAGCAAGCTAGCTGCTGCTTAAAAAACCAATCAGAACCCCCTTCCAAAAATCAACTCCTCAATTTTTAATCAGTTTCTTTTCACTGATAATTTCTTGTTCTTAGAATTAGTAAAGGAACTCTTCTTATTTCCAAACATATTTTTAGCCTAATTTCTTTAAGAAGTTAGGCCTCAGTAATCAGTTTTTGTCTTTGTCTATCTGCCTATCTTCGTATCCCCGTATTCTTCCAGAATCTTTTCTTGCCTGCCTTAAGCCAAAATAAAAATAGGTAAGCACAAATCGCAGAGACCTGTGTTTCCACAAGCTCTGTGAAAATTGGCATGTGAATTAGAGGTTCATTAGGGTGCCAAAATTAGTGTTGCCATTCAGCCGCTGACCATTGTGTTTGATGGCAGTTGGCAAGTAACAGGGATCTGCGTACTGGCTGGCAGTCAGCCATATGTAGCTGAAGTGGCCACAGCTCGTGCTGGTGCTTGACTAGAGGTGCTTGACTAGAGGTCAGAAGTAGACTGAGAGTGTACAGACGGGAGCTGAGGGTGCTGGGGGAAAGGAATGAGAAAGGGGAGGTTAGGAGTATTGCAGCTATGGAGGTATGGGGGACTTGGGCAGGAAAGGAACAGCAACTGAAGTGACTGTGCCAGCGGGCARAGTGGATCTGGCTGAAAGATGGTACCTGTTTTTAATCCATAGGAAGTCAGGCTTCATTAACTCCAGTGCTCACAGGACAGCTTGCTGACCACAGGGAATACTCTGACCTGGCATTTAGCTTGGAGTTGGCAAAGCCTGATTGTATCTAATAACCTAAACATATAAAGGATCAGCTGATGGGTCACCAGCAGCCCCCCTTCTGTTTCATTGTGGATTTTTTTTGACAGCCCTTCCTTGATTTGTCCTTAACTATTTTGCCCTAACATTTGAGCCCTCTCCATAAAAATCTTTGTAAGTAAGCAAGGTATCCACTTCTCAACTTTCTTCTGTTTTGAACTTAAGAATTTATTGTTGCTGTTTGTTTTCAGATGTTTGCAAACAGTATACATTCACCTGCCTGATAGTGATGGAGTGGTCTGATCGACTTGACTAGATCTTAGCACACTTAATAGTCCCATCCAAGGAAAGAGTCAAGTAATTGCTTCTGCAGGTTCTTGAAATTTAAGAAAACCTTATGCAGGGCTAGTATTAATTGTGATAGTGCAAAACAGTGCTGGAAGCAATTGTACAGATCTGTCCTAACACTGTAATGTCTGAGGCTGCTAAAAATGTATTTCCTGAGTGAAGGCATATGAAAATATGCTGGCAAGGGCCAGACTACTGACATTACCTGCCCTTCATGGGTGGGACTGATTAAAAAGTGCTCTCAGCATTCCCTGTCTCCCAGCTGTGCTGTTCCCTTTTGGGTTCCTTTTTATGACTTCATGATCTGTGTTATCTCCACGGTTTGTTTGTGTTTAGCCTGAAATATTTTCACATCAAAATTCCTCAATCTGATTTTGATCTGCTGTCTTTTTCAGTTGTTAATTAGCACTGCAGGCATTTGATTGCATTAACAAACACTCTAAATGCATTCTTTGCTGATCTTGGCTGTACACAATAAGCTACAGAATCATGTTACTCAATCCATTATTGTGATATGCCTACTAACAGCATCAATGAATTTGGCCAAACTTTTGTTTTGAAGCCAATATTTGCATGACTGCTTAATTTTCCTGTTCTGGAATGAGGATTTTGTTTCTTTGCACCAGGCAACCTCACATTTATCACTTGCAGAACTAAGCTTGATTTGCTTTGATTTTTTTGTTTCAGTGCGAAGCAGATTGAGGGATATAGTGGGAGCATCTACCAACTGGAGGTACAGTGTACATTAAATGTATTTTACTTTATTTGTGAAACCCAGAGGGAGCTCAGGGTTGTGGTAATGGAAATTGACAATGTTCGCTAGCTAGCTGGGGAAAAAAAGCATCTGGCCAATGCTAAAAAATAATGCAAACCAAAGGTTTTTGAATTCTTACTGTACCACAGACTTCTGAGATTTCTCTAGCAGAAGATTTATCTTTAACACCAAAGGAATGAAGTTTATGTTCTTAACTCTTACAAGAATTTTGCATTAGCTTTGAAATTGATGGAAGTTTAAGAGCCATAGAGTCTGACCAAAAATGTTACATTGCAGTCATCTCTTGGTTTATCTGTTGGGGGATTATCCATGTGGCAGATTTATTCTGCCCTGGATTCAGAGGCAACAGAACTGGGTCTGCATGAAGCAGGCTGTATTATGAATGGCCTGGCAGCACCCATGTGGCTTTGTAAAATTGTCAGCTTTGGGTCTCTGTTCTCTAGTCAGGAGTATCTCAGGCATTTCTTTTTTCTGCTGTAACCTAATTGTGGCTTAATTTGCATATAATTTCTATCGTCCATGTTTTGGGTTATTTTGCTCCCCCTCCATTATGTTGGATAAACCAGAGCTGACTGTAGTCCTCCAGCTGTTAACAGTTCTGAGTAAGTCAGTATAACAGTCTGGGGAAATTATGTATTGCAGAATGAGTGGTTCCATAGCTATTTTATTGACTGTTGATATTCTTATGACTGTATTTGCTGAGCTATTATTTCACACTTTGTGCACTGATAGGAAATGTGGAGAGGTATCTGCATGCCTGGATTGAGTGTCTAATGTGTCCTGGCTTTCTGACTAGGTCTATCTGAACAGTACTATAGGCATGCTAATGAAAGTGCCTGAATCTCGGAAGCTGATTTTTGCCAAGTAACAAAGCATGAGGCGACCTGAAAATTTCAATAGGTCAGCTGACAAGCACTCTAAGGTTGATTAAAAAAAAAAAAAAGCCTTTCCTGCAGCCACAAATAGGGAGGAACCATGCTATATGGAAATATCATCTGAAGATAGGAAACTCATAGAAGGCCTGGTCAAATACAGTCTTTCCATCCATTTCTTCTCCCCCACTGCTTCCACCATGACAGGAGAGGAGACTGAAGCCAGGATCACCAGAGCAATGTATTCCTTAGATAGGTATATCCCTTGTGCTATATAAAATGCAGAATAATTGTGTTGGAAGTTGTTTGCAGAGTGTTGTATGCTTCAACTACCATGAAGAAGTAAAGCTGGGTAGCCCATAGCTGGATGTGCTTGAGAATGACAAGCTTAATCTGTGGGGAAGTTTGGAAGACATCAGTCATGTGGATGTTGAGATCCCACTTGTAGGACGGAGTGACAAAGAACTGATATGCATAGACAGAACAGCTAGTGCTTTAATGAACTTAGACCACAGGATGACTAAGAGGACCCAACAGAGCAGCTTGACAGGGGTCTGGAAATGGGAACTAGATGTGGGCTGCGAAGGCCTGATGCACAGATGTGTGGACTACTGTGAGAGTAGGAAAGATACAGGTTGGAGGAACACCTTGGACCATTAAGTTTGCTAAAATGAAATTTTGTTTTGTGATTTCTCTTATAGGGGTCAGTGGCATTTTGCATTAAAAAGAATGATTTTGCTTGTGCGTTCTCTGTTTCTATACTTACATAGTTAAGAATGAATCCATTCCCCTTTACTAATACAGTGCAGTGATTCTTACTATGGATATGAGATATTTCTAAATAAAGCTATTGGATCTAGGTTATGGAGTAGTTTGGACTGTGTTGAGATCATTAGGAATAACATCCATAGAAGTCTGCATAAGAAGACSTGTAAAATTCTTTTGCAAGTACAGTTTGATGACGGATTCATAGGATGATTTACACTAGACTTCACCAGAGTCTAGGAAGAGTTTTGGCCATTTTAGAAACAAAAAATGTCATTTCTCAAAATACTTAGAGCAGTTATTAGGTGAATACCTAGGTGAAGTGTTGACTGGTATTGCAGTGTTGAAAAGTATTTATCTGTTGTAAAATGTAACTGCCTTGAGCCCAATATTTCTGTATATTAAAGAGTGCATTCTGAAGCTGAAGTGAAGAAGAGCTCTGCTGTTGACCTCAGAGGAGCCAGGATGGGACTGGTGAAAACAGAATGTAGTTGAATTTTTATTGTTTATTTTTTATGTTTTTAGACAAAATTTTGATTTAATCTCTGACTAATTTCTCTTAAACCTTTCACTGAAAGACCTTAGAAACAAATCTTTAAGAAAGCATAGGGGTGCATTGCCTTTGACTGCATTTTTTTCCTTAGTCATCTAGTATATTCCATGTCTATACAGTGTCTCAACTTCAAAAAATCCCTCTGGAGTAGGGAGCTATCATTTCATCTTCTCTGAACTCTGCAATATTATGTATTCATGTTGCTCAGATGATATTTTTTAAACAATAAAATACTCTTGAAATTTTCTGTAAACCTCTGTGTTCTTTGATTATGGATTATTCACATTCCCCCCAAAATTATTAAACAGAAAAGGGGGTATAAATATGTGGAAGTGTGACTCCTTTGGACCTCTCCTCTGCTGAAATAAAACACAAGCCAAAAAAACCTTTGTCTTAAAATATGGCTAATATCCAGAATGCATCCAAAATAAAAACTTTAAGACAACTTTCCATTCCTTTTTGGTGAAAAGTTTCTTTTCTGTTATTTTCTTATAGATTGTTTTTTAAGTGTCTCTGTTAAACAGTGGCACGCAAATCACAGTAATGCAGCATGCACCACTGGATGAATGGTACATATCCACTACAAGTTTAAAATTAAGTTTGGTTACTTAGTGTTTAATGCCTTCTCTTGCTCTAAGAAATTGATTAATCATCTTGTGCACTCTCTTGCTTTATACCTGAACTCTTGTATGTCTAACCCTCAGATTATTAATGCTTTGTTGTTGATTCTAGGGATGTTATCAAATATTTGCTTTCTTCAGGCAGGCTGCACTTTTAAGGGAGGGAAGTTTCAAGGAACAGGTAGGAGAATGGTGGGCAGGGTTGTTACATGGCGTAGGTATCTGTGCAGGGAACCAAGCTGGTGGATTGGAAAGAAGTGAGGATAAGTTGGCCCTCTCTCTTGTTCAARCTGCAACCCCTCTGGACTCGGTGGTGCTGGAAAAGCACCCTCTGAAAGGGTAGAGTTCCCTTTGCTGTGTGGTTACTTTCCATAACTGCATAGCAGTAAGAGGACTGGGCAGAAAGAGAGAGAAATGGGTTCGTTTTCCCTTTCTTTTAGCTTGCTGGTCAACTGTATGCTGTATGAACTGATGCTGTAAAGGGAAACGTCATCTGCAGGTGACAGCAAGTCTTAGCAGATGAGATATCTCTCTGGTCAGTACTAGGCAGCATTTTATGTCTCCTTTGTTTACTTGGGAGAGATTATAGGTCTGATTTCCAGCATACAAAATTGGCAAGAAGAATTGGGATATAGAAGCTACAGAAGACATGAGTGTGCACAAAAATCCGTAGGTTAAATTGTACATACTTAAATTTTTTTAAACTATTTTGTTTTCAAGGAAAAACATTTTGCTGTCATTCAGGATTAGATAAATTTTGTTTATCTCTTTAGTGCAAAGTAAGGGTTTACCACTCATACAATAAAACTATTTTATTAAAAACTTCTCAGCAGTAGTCTTGCATAACAAAGCTTATTATGTGCTTTTTACTTTCTTTTCAAGGCACACTTGCTGTGTCTTGCTATTTTTATATCTTTCTTCCTTTCATTGTAGTAATCTTCACTGTGGCATCTTTTAGGTAGGGTTTCAGTTCTGTTGTCATACCTCAAATGGTGTTTTTCTTCTCTTACTAGGGATCATGTACAAGCAATGCAAGAAAGAAAAGCTCTTCATACTTTACTGGCAAAACGGCAGGAAGATCTGCCTCCTAGGAGAATGAAAGATAGCTATTTGGAAGTTATCCTACCTCTAGGAAGTCAACCTGAAATAAGAGAAAAGTATCTGAACGTACACAACAGTGTCAGGTAACAAAGCAAGTATGTTATATGTACAGAAAGGTGTTAACTTTCATGCATTATCAACGTAGGTATTTAATTGTCAAAAAACATATTTTACAGGTTTGGAAGAATTCTTGAAGATCTTGACAGTTTAGGAGGTAAGTATCTGTCTCTTGAAATGAATGCATGAATAATGCAGACAAAGTGAGTCTGAGTAGTGTTTGGGATGGTATGATATTTCCTCAGAGAGAGGATCACATCAAAGTGCTATCTCTAAGGGGGGATCAGGGAAAATATACAGGTGTTGAAAGAAAATGAGGGGTGATAAAGAATAACCAGAAGCAAAATGGCTCCTTATATCTTCAGTTTCTTGCCTCTGTCCAGTTTTGTAAAGGACCAGCTACAAAAATAGTTTATTGAGAAATGCGCCTAGACTGTGAGTCTGTGCTGAGTTCTAAGTGAGAGAAAATTGCATAGAGAGCTATTTCAAATTAAATCAGATTATTTTTCTCTTAACAAAAAAAAAAAAAAAACCCAGCTGATAGTGAGGGGAAAGTTACTTAATATTCCTTTTGGGGGAGAAATAAGACAGTATAGTGTGGAGAGAATGTATCCATTGTGATCAAATAAAAACCACCTGGTATAGATTCTTGGGTTGTGTTTTGGAATTTGTGTTACAGGTAGAAGTAGAAACCACGCAGTTGTTTTGTGAGTTAGCTTTCTTGATCTTTTTCTCCCTGGTTCATTTATTCATGATGTTTAAAAGTTCAAGGTCTTTGTCTTTTGTTTTCCAGCTAAAATAAGTTCTGGGTTGTTAATATAACCTGGGGATGTTTTTCTCTTAAAATGTCACAAGATGATTTCTGTTTTGATCAAAGTTCTGTAACTCATTGGGAGCATTTTGGCAGAGGTTTTTGACAAAGAATTAAACACTTATTTAAGGGAAGCTCTGAATGGAAAGTACATATTGATTTCTTTGACGGAAAAGAAAGACCTTTTAGGAGTCCGGATGGCCAAAATTGAGGAAGGCAGAGAAACAAGTGAATGCATATCACCTATGTCATCAGGGATAGATGAAATAGCTAGGTTATTTGTATTTCTTTCTGGGATGTGAAAGGTACTGCCTTCCAGTTCCTGTCCTGAATTAGGAAAGGAGTCTTGAAACTATTGGCTACCCTCTGCTGTTAAATGAGATGAGCTTGTTTTTCTTTCTCTACCTTGCTTATCTTCCCTGTAGATCTGTGAAAATCTTAGATTTTCCCTGATACAGCACAGAACGTTTTCATTTTTGTTTTTAATCATATTTGACTTCAGTCAGTTCTGTTGGGGATGTATCAGTTTGGGTTAATCCTAACTGTGATCTTGACAGGCATTCTACATCAAGATGTGATTGACTTCAAATTATTTATCCATGGCAATAGAAGTCTGATAAATCCAACTCCGACTCTTACTAAATTGTATTGATAGGTATAACAGTTTTTAGAATGGTGACTTTAGCAATTTGAGAGAAAAAGTATCTCACATTTGTTGGAAGGATCTCTCTCCTCTCTGCAAACGAATACTTTTGATTACGGTAATCTCTATCAAGTGAAAATCACGTGAATAGTAGACAGTATCTTTGCAGCAAAGTACTTTAGGGAGTTTACTTGGATGTACTCTTGTGATCAGAGCTAATTAATTTAAATAATGACTATACTTTCATGCCTATAAGCCACATTTATCTAATTTGCACCGCTTTAAAGGAATCAGTATTTGAAAATAAGTCCTCAGATAACATGTATCCTTGGACAGCCTGCATAAAATCAGAGTAGGAGGTAGGAAGGGAATGCAAGATCTGAGACAAATGGGCTACAGGGATAAAGGGAAGAGATTATATGGGATAGGGAGTAGAGGAGCAATGGGTTGAGGTAAGGTGCTAAAATCAGTTTGCCTTTGTAGTAAGTAAATATGCATATAGCCTAGACAACTGCTGAATCACAGTTTTCTTTATAGCAATCCCATGAGTTACACACATGAAAATGTGGAATTCATCTGCAGCCATGCAGGCCGCTGTTTGAGTTTGTGTTTTTAGGTACCTCTCATGTTTCACGGAGATGGCTTTGATAATGCTTTACTAACGCTTTGGTAAAATACAGGAGAACTGAAAGCTGACTCCATTTTTCAACTCTCTGCAGTTCTCATTTGCTACACTCACACGAAGCAGGAAGCACAGCCAAGGTCTCCCTTATCAATAGTTACAGCCCTGGTGGATAAAATCAGTAAGTGGCAATTTGATCAGTAGAAATGATTTCATCTATTGGCCTGAACCCCTGGTCTTTCTGCAGCTATTGCTTTCCCATGTTTCTTACTGAGGATTTCTTCTTCCCTCTCCTGTTTAGTTCACTTTGTTGTTTTGGCTTATAAGTACTCTGGCTTTTTTTGGAAGGGGGCGAGGAGGGAAGAGGGCTTTGTAGATGCTTTCCTAGCATTTCAGGTTTCCCTTCCTTTCAAAACATGAGTTTTTATGCTTTCTGCACTTCTGTGTTCAGTGTTGTATTAGCAAGTGATTCTCTTACCTTCATTATTGAACAGTATTTCTTGTGATGGAGTTAGGCCTTGCTTATGTCCCATGTTCTGCTGAGCATCTCTGTGGATCTGTCATCCATCTGCCACCTATAYGCCTACTTCTTCCTCCTGTTCTAGAGTGTGGTCCCTTGCAATGACTGTCTTTTTCTGGGTTGTCTTTGTGTGTGTTGTCACTTACAGAAAACAAAGAAGCCTTAGATCACTCACATTTAATCCAGAAAGACTGGATTCTCTATCTCCAGTAACCTCTAATGTTTGTCTTTTAGATTTGTGCAAAAAGATCATATATCCAGACTGTGACATCAAATTCACTGGCAATGTTTCCTGGGTTGGGAAGACCTCAATGGAAGTGAAGATGCACATGCTGCAGGTTAGTTCTTGTGACTTCTCTCCATCCTGTGACAGTCACGCTTTATATTCTGAGGTGCTTCAGAAAGGATTCTGAATGAGGATGTTAGCAGTCTAAATTAAATTTTCTAGGATAACTGTCTTGAAGGGCTTGAAACAGCTCTAGTGTTTCCAGACCAAGGTGAGTGCTGATGCTCTAGGATCAGCAAGATCCGTTGTTGCTAATTTTTCTGTCATTTATTTAAGAGTAACGCAGATACAGTATGAACGCCTAATTGTTTATACTGTATTACTTAATATATACTTACTTCAGTAAGTATACTTAATTACTTAAGTATTACTGGCTACAATTCAGATAAACACTCAGCTAAATATTTTATGATTCAGTGTGTCTCCTTGAGTGAAGTCTCTAATGTAGAAGATCAGGTTACACCTTTGTTGTCTGAACTCCTCCCAGTGTGGCAATTTGATATTAACAACAAATAGTTGTTGTGGYATTTCTCAGAATAAAGGATAATTGGATCATTTTAGAATGAGTATGATGATTTTTCTAGCTGAAACTAGTAATTAGTTAGCATTCCTTTGCTTAATATTTACATTGCAGAATTCTGGAAACTAATGTTTTAAGTTTTGTTCTTTCCTTGCCTTGGATCTATTGTGAGAGAGCTCAGAAGGGATGACAATGAGAAAGCAAACAGGTTTACAGTGTGATTGTATGGTTGATGTCCACTGGATAGCTTGCTAAGCACTAATACAGTTTTAGAGTTTACGAATATAGTTGTTTCCTGTCTCTTTTAGCTACATGATGGTGACTACAGCCCTGTGTTAGATGCAACCTTTGTCATGGTGGCCCGGGATCCAGAAAACAAAYGGTAATTTGTAGGACAGAGGAATCCTCTTCAGACTCCTGCTGTAGTGAAAGTTGCAAACGTGGTAGCTTGCTATGTATGTGTAGAAACTATATAGCATCGGTTACAGATAAATGACACACTTGGTGTTTTCTCTTGGCCAAATGTCCCTCTAATTTCTTGTTACTTTTCTGGGGCAAGCTTCAGAGCATTGCATTCAGCAGTTAAGTGACACAAGGAATCGCTGTTAGTCCCGGGATTTGACCCTTTTCTTTAATAGATTTATCCCTGTGCTTGAATGACTGGCCTGATGAACATGGAATTGAATGAGTTGGCTAGAAACTCATCTGCATTCTGGAGTACTAGTTAGAGTTAATTGGTTTCCTGTCCTAAGGAATGGAAAGATTGAGCCTTAATGGTTCAGTAATCTTTGAGTGAAAAATGCCTTTAATTCCTTAATAGAAAATAGTAGGTGTTGTCAGAATGACTCATCAGCCTGAAACTTGCTATGTAAATAACATGGGATTGGGAAGTATTTTCACAGAATTACAAGAAAGAATTACCTTATTTTTTCTAGTTTCACTCTTTAATGCCTAGTCATTAAAAAACAAGCTGCTTGGTTTCAGTTTTGGTTTGCATGACTCCAGCACTATTAAAAATCAGCTGTATTTCTTACCTTTCTGTAAATAGCTTGCAAAAGTCATAAACCATTTTCTGTTTCTAACTAGTTTAAATAATTGTTTGTATTTAATGAAGAGGGTTGTGTTTAATGAAGGGGTTTTTGCCTGACATAATTATTTACTCCTGATAATAATAAAAGTAGTTATTAGTTTGTTTTCCTTCAGGTTTATATGATATTTTTAGGTCCCGTTAACATAGTATTCATGCACAATATACTTTAAAAGAAATTTATCTATCTTATACCCATTTTGAGGAAGCAGACTTGTTTTGCAAAAAATAATATCAAATTGATATAATTATATGCTAGCAGACTGACTAATGCAGCAAAACAAATGGTGGTAACTCCAAGCAACTCTCCAAGGCAGTGTTCTTATTCTACTTTACAAATGGGCAGCTGAGGGCATGTCTATATGGAGGTACGTCATAGATACAAACTTCACTGCCTTTTCTCTGAGCCAGATGGACAAAAGCCAGCTGTGTTTTGGAAGACTTCTATCTGTATAAGAAGGGGATTCTGTGTTAGGTAAAGACTTTGCAGAGAGGTACGAGATAAATTAGATTGTGCACAGCACCACAGAAATGTGGGCGTATGGCTTTGAGCCATAGCAAATGTGCATCTCAGCAGCTTGGGGCATGGACAGAAGAGCTGGTGCTGACGTGCCCTGAGCTGGGGAGAGCAAATATGAGCCATGTGATGGAGCAGGAGCCACTGGGTCTCGAACATTCCCCAACCAAAGTTCTGGCAAAGAGGAAAGAGAGCAGGCTGTTCCCAGCAAACAGTGTCTCTGTGTGCTGCTTGTCAGCCACCCGAATAAAGGTTCAGGGCTAGATGTGAATTGCTCAGCAGATTTGCATGTTTGTGTGTGTATGTATATATGTATACATATACACACATATACATGTATATACATACGCGAACATGCAAATCTGCTGAGCAGATAGATATGTATGTTTTTGTTCTGAGCATTCCTATAAATAGTTAAAATACAAAAATATTATGTGGAAATTATGGGGAAGAAGGGCTCTTGAAAATAAGCAGTTGCCTTGCCTTGTGAACAGAAAGAATCAAATTTTATATAATTATGCTAGAGTGGATTTATTTGTGCAGTAATATAAACATATGAATTGGGACTCCAGGCAGCCTCATATCATCATCTTTGATAAGTGTTACATGTGGTAAACAGCTTTTGGCTGTTGATAAGGCTGTCATGGGAATGTATAGATTATAAGAACACTTGCTACTTAAAGCACTGTGTTCTTTCTATTCCAGAAGGAATTTTGTTTTGCCATTGAAGTTTTGTATATCTATTTTAGACTGTTCTAGATCATCACATCTTCATTTGCTATGTTTCTAAATAGCTTTCTCCTTGAGTGACGTTCAGTACAATCTATGGGTACAGTTTGGGCTCTTTAAGAAGCACAGATGCATTGGTTACTCTTTCTTAATGGTACTAGATAGTGGTTGGATCTCTTACCTGACTCTTCAGAATTAAAGTTAATAAGATACTCATTTGGCAGCAGCCACATCATGAAATAACATTTATTTCTAAGATATAATCTGAAGTCTGTCTTTTCATCTTGTAACTTGTATGTAAGTAAAAATGTTATAACGTAATATTTATAGGACAAATTCTTATAAAGTTTGTAACTTAAAAAAATTCCTATCCATAGGCCAGCATTTGTTAATCCACTAATTCCTGAGAGCCCTGAGGAGGAAGAAATCTTCAAGCAAGGGGAATGTATGTTTTATTTCCTGGCAGTATGAAAATCTGACTCAGCTTCAACTTAGTAGCTGGAAAGTAGACTTCAGGAGTTCTGCTGCTAATAGATGTTCCTAATTTGTTTAAAATCAGATTTTTGTTGTGTCTCACGTGTCAATATGGCTAGAGATGGAAGAGAGAGGATTTAAAAGCTTGATACCACGTTCTTGGAAACCCTTTGGCTAAGCTGACAGGCAAGGGCACTTTTGGTGTACTCTGCACCCTAGACTTCTGTTTCCAGGATGCTCACTCCACTTCGGTCCTGACTGCGGCATGGGCTGTCCTGATGTTCTGGTTGATGCATTGGCCCCACGGTGGGCCTGCTGGAGTGCATCACAGCTCATTCCCTATCTGGGTGGCTGAGTTTCCTTTGGAAAGGAACTCAGGCGTGAGAGAAAAGCGTGCAGCACCTTCTTCTATTGTTCCAAGCTGGAATTTTAAAGCAGGGAATTAAATTTAGCAGAAAAATAAAAGATTGTATAAACTGAGCAACAGATCTTTTAAAGTTTCAATCAGTGTGGCCTGGGGTAATAAGTTTGATCATAAATTTGCATTCTTGTACCATTGGAAAACCTACAGATATTTGTCTGTTCTGTAGGGTTTTTTGTCTGATATGTTTTTTGTACTTTGGGAGGGTATTTAAGTGCCCTGTTGGAGGGGTGGATGGATATCACAGTATATGTATAAGGAGTCTTCATCACATTCGGGAGTAACAGTGGATTTCTGCCTTATTTTTATTTTGATGCCATCAATTCTAAAAGCCAAATTTCTGTTTGAGTCCAAGTCTAGCACTGTGGGACTGTGAATCTTATTTTTTAACTTGTGGGAAAATAAAGTGGAAAGAGACAGATGATTCCAGGTTAAAATCCCCAGAGCCAAGTGAAAGGGTTTTGTCTTTGAACTCCGATTTTTTTTTTTTTTTAATGTTTAGTTAACAAGACAAAGAGGATTGATTTCAGCACTGCTTCCTTACTGAAAATGGCTCCCACTGCAGAAGAAAGAAACATTGTTCATGACATATTCCTTAATACATTGGACACAAGGCAAGAAAGGGAGGGGTGGAGGAGAACTGAAGTCTTGTGAGAGGGAAAAGTAACATGCCTTTTGAGTTGGAGAGCAGAGTGGAAGATACGTAGACATTTGTTTTCCTATTTCAACATTTAAATTCTTGGGTGCTCTGCTTGAAACACAGATACAAAGTTTGATGTGACATTTATGCCTCTCAAAAGTATCTTTCAACATCCAAGAGTGTTAGCTGTGCAAGGATGATAAAAGTGACAGTGTTAGCACAACGAGCTTCTGAGCAAGCTGTTTGGAATAATCTTCAGAAAGAAGGTTAATGATGTTTAACTGAACAAGGGAATGGAACTCTTTTGCAGCCTTGTGACTTGCAACCATATAAGAGTTTTCTGCTGTGATATCTAGAAAAACCTGTGAGGGCAGGAATTGGTCATGTTTGACCAGGTAACCTTGCAGTGTGTTTTAAATATAACACCTGACAACATTTTCTGAGGGAGACTAGTGTTGACATACTTCTCCCATTGAAATTTCTGTGAAATCTTCCAGTGCCAGTGGTGGTAGAGCAATGCCTAATGACATTAGTGTACTGTTGCATTTGTGGATAGTTTATAATTTCTTTAACTTACTAACATTATGTAGTTGATATTTCAAAACTGTTTACCAAAGTAAGATGTGCCTTCCATTAGAATTAGCAAATGTATTTTGTTCACACTCTGTCTGGGTTTGAAAACCTCAAACTGTCTGCCTGTTTGATGTTGAATTACTCTGTTAGTTGATTGTGTGCTTTTAATTCATATTATGACTTAATAAACAGTGCAAGGCTTTTCTGGAAAAGTAAGCACATGCTTTGTGGATGTAGTTCATTTCTTCTTTCATGCACCTTTCATAAGTTGAGACTGTTCACATAAACTTGAACATTAGCAGAAGTATTTGAAAGATTGGGAGCAGAGGCTATATGATTACAGTAACAAATCCAAATACCTCTTTAGATAAGGCTTCAAGGTCTGTTGGAATAGCTTTTAGTGGTAGCATTTTTGGTTTTTTTAGTGCCCACATTTCCTGTTGGTGCATTTTTGTCTTGCTGAATTCTGCTAATGTGGGTTATTAAGTTTATTGCCTCTTCCATAGGACAGTAAGTTTCCGGAGTCGTGTATTACCACCCAATTCAGTGTGGATGGAAGATGCAAAGTTGAAGAGCCTACAAATTTGCCACCCTCAGGTATTTTGAAGTATATTAATGAATTACAAAAACAGTTATTGAATTAAGAATTGTCTTTTAAGACTAGTGAATCCTTTATTCTGTTTAGGTTCTTCTGTCCTCCTTACCTATTTAGAGCTGAGTTTCTGTTGCCATTCTTGTATTATCTGTATGGATTAACACTGAAAAATAGAAGATTTTCAATGCTTTCTTTTATTATTAGAGTACTCATTTTGTGTAAAGAAATTCCTTTGCAAAGTGTTTAAGTTGGACTTCTGGTTGATGACACAATTTTGAGTTTTGATCTTACATTGTCAAATGAGTCAGATGAGCGCCTATTAAGTTAACTTGCTACAGCCATTTGGCCTTTTGTATATATTTTTCAGTAGCGCTCTTTATATATTCAGATGCTGGGTGTTCTGTTAAATCCTGTAAACAGAAGTGCAGATTACTAGGCAGAATTCAACACAATATTTTGGGAAAAATATATGTTATATAGCAGTTTGCTGATGGTGTTTCTACATGTAGGAACGGAACATCTTCAATAGGATCTTTGGGGGTTTTCTCATGAGGAAAGCATTTGAACTGGGATGGGCAACTGCTTGCAGCTGTGGGTGAGTTGCAGACTTGCAATATTTATATAATCCAGAACGTGGTGCATGCATTCATAGGTCAGAAAACCAAGCTAACCAACATAAGTCTGAATAGAAAGGACCTAGATGTCTGACTGAATGTGGCAGGACACAGCAATATTTTGCTTAGATGGTGCACCTGTCATTTTTACAAAGAGATCTGTATCTTTCTCCTTAGAGCTTGGTTTTTAAATATCACATGCAAAGATAGAAAATATATCCTTTTTGTTTTGTCATTCCAAGCTATTGAGATTGACTTCTAAAGATGCGTTTTCTTTCTAAACATACGAAATAAACATTCTAACAGGTACTGCATCTTCTCATTACATACACAAGAGTAATGGTTTCTGAACTTCTAAAAAGTGCTTGTTCTTAGAAAATGTGACTGAGGTCATCACCCAGCAAAGATCTGTGTATGACTTTAATGGTGAGCATGTGCATAGCCTGATAGAAAGATGAGTGTTTTTTGTCAGTACTTGGACACCTGAGGCCTAAGCAATGATGGCATGAAGACTGCCTGGCAAGCATGAGGCAGTGATGCCATAGTGTGTCCTAAAGGAGTGTGTACTTGAATGCATATAAGAGAGGTTTCCTCCAGTTATTTTTGTCTAGGGTGATGGCATAATTCTTCAGCAATTCCTGTGGCCTGTATTTAATTGAGACTTATTTTCTAAAAAAAAGTCATTAAAAGGCCGACAGGGAAATAGCTTCAGTTTCTCCAAGCACCCTAGTTATTCTTGAGAGCAAATTTCTCTTTTTCTTGCTCAGGGGTTCCAGACCCTTTATCGTATCTGTTGATGATATCATGTTTCAGAGGCCAGTTGAGGTTGGCTCCTTACTACTGCTTTCTGCACAGGTAGGAGTTGGTTTCTTTTTGAAGAGCAGAAAAACTTACCCTTCRTATTATCTCTCTTAATCACTGATAATGAACAGTGCATTGTGAGAGAGTGTGACTTTTCTTGTTAAGCAGTAAAACAAAGCCTGTTTCAGTTTTTCAGTGCCAATGATGAATTACTAATTGTACCTCCTGTCTTAACCATGTAGGTTTGTTATACAGAAAAAAACTATATCCAGGTTCGAGTACACAGTGAGGTTTATGATGCAGATACCAGAGAACACCAGACAACCAATATCTTCCATTTTACATTTATATCAGAAAAGGAGGTCCCACGGGTTGTCCCCAAAACGTATGGAGGCAAGTATCCAATTAATGCATTTTCATTATAATTCTGTGGAAAAGAAGACTTTCTTTCCTTCTGTTTGAATATAATGAAATGCTGAGATGAACTATTGACATTTGAATAATTTAACAGCATTTCATGGCAAAGCGCATGTATGCTTTGATGACAAAACAAATGCATTTTGGATTGCTCTTTAATATTGCCACTCTCTGTAGTTGCCCATTATTGATACTAAGTTAATAGTGTATTATCTCTTTTCTTCACGTTATTTCAGAGTCCATGTTGTATTTAGATGGAAAGCGACACTTCACTGCAACCGTAAAAGAAATCTGAGAGGCACTGAATGCTGCATCAAAAGCATAGCAGCATGCTGTCTTTGAAAGAGAGCTGTCGCCAGAGATGACTACCAGACAGGTGCCTGCCGTACTGGAAAAAAAAAAAAGTTCCTTTTTAGCACTATTTATGTATTTGCCTATAAGTGGATTTCTTAGTCTCTGCTACTAGCATTTTTTTTAGAAATCTACTTCAACACACTGATTCTTTTAGGAAAAAAGGCTGGAAAAAATACCATTTTAATCTTTAGAAAGCTTCTGTCTGTCTGCTTTGAGAGATCTTGTTACCACCTTTGCTGTCTTGTCACCATCTGCCTTATTTCCCTAGATAGTTCCCCTCTGTGTTTCTCTGATAAGGGGTAGAAGTTCTATCAGAAAAATATGGGCAATAAGTAGATAAACACAGATGAAGCCATTTGACCTACATTAATGTGTAAATTAGGTTCAGGATCTTGTTGTTTTTAACAAAGACACAAGCATCTGGACAGCAGCAGAAGCTCACAAATTATTAGAGTGTGCACGCGATATTAGCGTGTACATAATATGCAAGCAGGCATTTTCCATCATCTGGGATTTTACAGGGTTGTTGCAGCTTCTGTTTTGGATGGTTTCCTGTTCCCTTGGGGAGCTTGGTTTTTGTAATGAAATAAAATGGCCAGATGGGCTGTTCTGGCATTCTGTTTGCATACAGGCAGTTCTGCCAGTCTCTTGTAAAACTTTTTGTTGTTGTTGTTTATTTGTTGCTAAAACTGCAAGTGCTTTCCTGAATGAATTATTCATGACGGTCTGTAGAGTAGGGATCTGACTGAGATTGGGAAAGGGCATTGTGGAGCRAAACATTTTGGTTTATTTGGAGTTGGGAGCAGAGAAAGGAAAATGCTAAAATGGTATTGGTTGTATCTGATAGATGCAGGAGTCAGGGGTCCAGGGAATCTGTGCTGAGCAGCTCCCAAGTCAGCTGCTGAACAGTGAGAGAATTGTTACCCTCCTATGAGGGAATAGCTATACCACTCCTATGTAGGGGTGGACTGTAATGGAGTATGAGTATTGCACTACTTTAAAGCTTGTCAAGTTTATCTGTGAAGGACAGTCACAATCACAAAATTGGATCTCTGATACCTTCAAATCAAGACTGATGTCCTGTGTGATCAAGACACCCAAACAAGAGTAGCAGGGCTCAGCAATAGGTTAAATGGAGGAACTATCATGTCTTACAGTGCAGGAGAATAGACTCAGCTGTCCCTTACAGGTTTAAAATCTTCAAAATGGGGAAGCAGCAGGTAGATTTGATGCAACTCAGCAAAGATGTGTGAAGCAGGTTGATAAAATAAAGCAATGTGATGAGATTTTATTTCAAAGTAGGAAAGTTTGAGAAATTCATGATTAGGAGCAGCTTCCTCTGGTGCTGGAACGATAGCGTGAAGTTCATGGCTTGTAAAAGCTGACGGCCGTTCATGGAAGGGGAATGAGCGTTCCATCAACCCGCATGTTATGCATTGAATTTTCCCTTCTAAGATTTTGCTGCATGTGTTAGGCAGCTTTCCAATGGAGAAAGTGTTACTTGATACAGATTGGGTTGATGCATTGCAGTGATAGCATGCTCCCTGTTCCTTATATCGAGTTCCTTTCTTCAGCCACACTCTGTTGCTGATGCAGCTGTATGATCTTATAATCCTTTTCTTTAATGGTTATGAAACTCTGGGTATGTATTGTGTGTGTATTTTCTGTTTTCTGCCTCTTCGTGTTCTAAAACTCTTTGGAAGCTGAGTATATTTGACTGGTCACACAAATAAAGAAYGGAAATTCTCTCCCAGCTTCTTCCTCCCTTGCTGTAGGCATCACTGGGGTGTTCAAAGAAAGCAGTAAAGCAGGAAGTTGAGACATCTGTCTCAGAACTACCTATTACTTCTGACTATATAGTTTTTTTAGCTTTGGCCCAGGGGTCCTACACGGGTCACTTTTGCATAGCAATTATAAGTTAAATGAGTATCAAATTCTTCCTCTGCTGCCTTTTCAGTTATATTTAAATATGAAGTTATCATAATTTCTAAAATTATCCTTTGGAAAGTGGTTGGAGAGGAGGAAAAGAGATAACATAGTGGGGAGGAAAGCATGACATAAAACTCCCTGGGCACAGTGAAGAAAATGAATCCAGTAAAAGAAGATGCTTAAAAGGATGTGTGTTTTCAAAGTTCATGATATCTTAAGAATGTACAACAATCACAGTTAACTATAGAAATGTACGTACAGCCATACAGAATATGTGTGTGTGTGTATACACACACATATATATATATAAAACCTATGTAAACTATGTATAGTAATAAAAAGAAAGAGAATATGTGCTCATGTATTTTTATTCTTGGAAGGTAACTCCAAGCTGGCTCCGTCTCTGAGTACAGGCTAAGGATATCTGTATTTGAGGAATGTTGTTTATGTACATCTCTGTATGCTTTCATGGGTGATATAAAATTAGTTTTTCTTAAATCTCATATTCAGAATTAAAATATTTTAACATAGTAATTATTATTAGGTTTATTTTGCAACTTAATGACCAACCCCTCAGTGCTATAAAGTAACTAACCATTACCACACAAAGCTAAATGTGTTAATAGAAAATCTTTTTGTTTATAGCTAACATATCTGTGTAACTGGCTATGACTAGTGGAAAGTAAATGTTTCTGTGCCCATCATGTCTTGGAATGCAGCAAGGAAGGGGGAATTCTAGCAGCTGGATTGCCCCGCCCCCAACCCTTTCAGTTAACAATGACGGATAAGGAGAATTCTGTGAGATTGGTGAGCTAAGTTGCCTCCCATAGTACTTTGTTTTAGATGTTTTTATTTTTCTGTGTCAAAAATAAAATGATTAAAAATGACTTAATAAAAAATACCATAAGAACTTTTAGTAATCCCTCCTCAAATTCTCATTCTTTTGCAGCTAAGTAGCAGTGTTTAGCATTGTAGGAAGAAATTTCTTGAAGCTATGACAGCATTGGCAAGTGTGAGGGTTTTAGTTCAGGAACTGTAAAATTACTGCATGTTTCATTGGTTTTACTGTATGTTCTCTTCATTCTTTGTCAGTATCTATTGGTGACAGACTTTTATTGCTGGTCCTCCTCTGAACAGATTTTAAACTAGGTGTGTGAGATACTATTTCATCTTGGGCTAGGGACTAGCTAACAGGAAAAGAAAAGAATAAATATTCAGATTTCATGAAGGGGTTGGCAGCGAAGTAACACAAAGCTTTGCTCCAGGGTTAGTGATGTGATGAACTATGAAGCTTTGGATTGTAMTTAATGTGGTTGCTTTAATTCAGAGTAGAAGGAGTTTATTAGATTTTTCCCAACACCAGCTTGCTCCAATTTACATGATGGTGTTTTCTAACTGTGAAGAAGGGTGGTTTGTGATTTAAGTAGTTAACTAGACTTTGGTGGGCAGCAGTGTGTATTTGGCTTCTGTTTCTTGCCCTGGCACTGACTTTGTGCATAACCTTGGGCAAGTTGCTTGGGCCTGAAACTAGTAAATGTTCCCAGTGTCTGCAATAGGAATTGAGGAGTGCCTGCAGTTTGCAGTTGTGATTGGAAAACTCCCTGGGTTCCTGGGTCCTTGATGGTCCCTGGGGGCTCAGAGAGCCAGGAGCACATGCCCAGGGCTGGCCTGGCCTGAGCCCCAGCGGGGACGCAGGACTTGGGCAGTCCTCGCTGTCTCAGCTGGCCCAGGGTAGGGGCAGGCTGAGTGCAGGGTCTCTGCACAGGGCTGCTGATTGCTGTTGTTGAAGGCGTAGTTGGAGGAGGGCATAATGATAATACCTGCATATAAAATATACTGGTGCTGCTCTGACTGCAGGGCGCCCCACGTCCCAGCAGGGCATCCTAACCAGGAGGCTGGAGGCTCTTCTGGCCAGAGGCTGCTCCTTGCTCTGTATCTTCTGTTACATAGCAGAAATGGGAGACCCTTGGAGCAATGGAGCAGGGCTCTGGGGGCTGGTGCTTGGGGCACTCAGTAAGGACAGTTACACATTCTGGTCCCTCACATGGTAGCTCCTTTATTTTATCTTGTAACACTTCAGTAAGAAAATGCAGTCCTGGAGCAGGGACCAGATTCCCCCCTCTGGGTCCTGGGCTTTTTGTGTTCTCCAGGATGGTGGAGGGGCCTCCGGCAGAGGCTATCAAGAATTAAATGCTGCTTAAAGTGAGCTTCTYATTACAGGCAACACAAATAAAACAGCATCAGGGCTCTGCATCTCCAGAAAGTCAGACCCCAGCCTCTGGCAGAGCTGGCTGGCTGGGGAGCTGGAGGCAGCGCATCAGCGTGTGGTTTGGGCACCATCTGCCGGTGTTTTTTGGTAAGATAGCTTTGTTGGAATACCATCCCCAAAGGGGGTTCACTTCTTCTGAAAGGTAGAACCTCTGTACTTGGAGAGGTGGCCTTTCACCTCCAGATACCACCACTTTATAAAGCTTTTCTTTTACAGCTGAGACAGCAGTCCAAGAGTGTGAGTCATTTGCCTGAAATGGCAGTGGAAGTTGAAGGCAGACAGTCTCATTGCTAGTAATTATTTGCTTTCCAGGAGTTCTTTGTTCACCTCAAACATGCCTTCCACAATACATGTTAAGGAGCCTCTTTGCTGAAGAGTTTGTTGGATCTAAGTGGTCCATGGAACGGAAAAGCCTTTTGCCAGTTAGCGTGGGCTCAGAAGAGAGCTTTTATTATGTTTGGAAGAAGTTGGAGCCCTGGAAATTTTGTCCTTTTTGCCTTTTGAAAAGACAGGTTCAAAATGGCAGTTTCATGCATCTGTGTTTCATGCACTTCCAAGAGAGGCCTGTAAATACTTCCCAGGGTTTGGGAAGCAGAGTTTTATGAGGTTTAATTCTTCCACTACTTCAAATCTCAGATGAAGAGTACTTGAAGAACAGACCACTATGTCTTTTGTTCAGTTACCATTTTGTAAGTGACCATTGCAGATGGCATTGCCCAGTCTGAGTTCATCTGTGGCTGTTGTGATGTGGATCAGTATTTTCAAATCAGCTGTTGGAAGTCAGGTTCTTAGATTCAACTCTGTGCACCAAAATTTGTGAAAGTGTCATATTTCAGGCAATGCTACAGATGTCCAGTGCAATGTGGACTTCAGTGAGGTTTGTTGGTGGGTGCTCTTTCCTTTAGGAGATAATGTCACTTCTATTTGTTGCCTAAAAGCTTTTTAAGATTTTAATTTTTGTCCTGCTTGTGCTTATTTGAACATGTTGATCCTACACCTGTACATAAAACATACCCAGGTATGTTAACAAGACCATGGAAACACCTAATTCAAGCAATAGGCAAGCACTGGTAATGTGCATGTAGATGAGGTGAGTATGTTCTGTTACTGCCTCAGTGTTTCATTATCGCTATGAATCTGAATTAATTTTAGCTGGTTAATTGAAACTAGTCTTTGTCAACTGTGGACAGTATGCGTTACTAAAGTATTCATCTTGCCTTTTGCCTCCCAGTGGCTCTCCTTCAGCTCAGACATATTTTATATGGGCTTAATATAAGAGGCAGAATTTGAGATAGGAACTAGAAGGAAAATTGCAACAGTCTGTTAATTAAAACACGGAAGGGCAAAACAAATCCTGAAACTTCTGTTTGCTTGCTGGATGATCCTATTCAAGATTGTGGTTACTATTAGACTCTGATTTTGGAATTAATTTGTTCTTGCTGGTTTTGCTGGAAGATCTCAACCCTGACGTGCTGATTATATAAAATAATTAAACAGCCACCTAAGCCTCTGATGTAGCTATCACCATCATCACGAAAGTTACATTATCAATTTATTACTATTTTATTGGGTTTATCAGGTATATACATGTCAATGACGGGCAGAGCAAAAGTCCTTGTTCACCTCAAACATGCCTTCCACAATACATGTTTCCAGCAAATGTCAGATCCTTCCAGCAAAAGTCAGATCAGAATAGGGCTCTATACTTTCAAGAGCTTTATTTGCTCTGTTTGTGTATAGTTAGTTTCTAGTTCTACTTTCTGTCATTCCTTCCTTGACTTTTCCCTAGAGTAGAGGGAAACAAAAACCCGAGGAAGCTCTGTACTGTTTAGATCTGCTAGTCAGGCTGCTACATGATGGAGGATATTATAAAAATCAGCTGATGCCATTAAATGGTACATGGTATCCCAGGGAGCTCTGAAACCAAGTCTGCCCAGGAAGTTCTAGAGCAAGAGAAGGGCAGTAGGTTTAGCAGGTGGTGAAGGTGATGATAGGCCAGATCCTCAATTTGGCTTCACCCCCCCCACCCCCCCACTTCTGCAGATCCTAATCACAACCCCAGCACCACAGACTTCAACCTTTTGTTTTTTGAAGTTTCCAATCTCATCTTTTATTCAAGGTTCTCATCTTCCCTCTTTAGGTTTTCCCACTCTTTCCTGGAGGCAGTGTGTAACTGAGCTTCTGCCTGTGTTTCCACCACTCTCCAACTCTTACATCTCTCTCCTCAAACACCAGTACTTTTGTATTTTTCATCCATCTTTTCCTTCTTAAACCTCCCTACCAGCATATCCAAATCTCTATAAAACCCCATTCTGCCTTTCCACAGAAATACTCTTTCCTTTCAAATATATACGGTGACATGGAGACTCAGGTCTTTGCTTAAGGACTGTTTCCTTAAGACTTTTTATTCCTTTTGAACTGCTTTTTAAAAAATAATTCCTTAGCCATTCCTTATTGTATGCATTTAGAGGGCTAAGCCCTTTAAATTTGGCACGGCTGTACAGCTGCACACATAAATCTGCTGTTTTCAGAGGTGTGCAGACTGCATCAGTGTTTTCAGTCAGTAAGTGTTCTTGGTCCTATTTTCCTTTTTCAGCTTGGGATTCGTACAGCTTTCAGTGCCCGCTTTTGTTTGATGCTGTTGCTGTACCCGCTGCAGTGGCACAGCCTGTGGTTCTGTTACTCTAAGTTCCTACCTGCCTGGCTCAGCAAGGAGCAGTAGGCTGGAGTATATTCAAAGTATGGGGGGTAACTCCTCTCGCGTTCTCTATAATGTCTCATTTGCTGGCTTAGTAGAACAAACGTCCTGGCTGCTAGGAGTACTAGATGTGAATGAGAGTTACTGGACTGAAAGGCAGGCAAAGTACTTGTACTGTATTGCTAAACAAGAGCACAGAGCTATTTTTAAGAGAGGCACATATGTAGGGCTTGTTTTGTGCCCTGGGCTGCTTATGAATATCCATGGAGTAGCTGGGCCTGCATTAGTCTCGCTGGAGTCGTTTGGAGTTATTTGAATGTTCTCTTTGTTGATGATTTTTTGGTGTTTCAGGATTGATAAAAGCTGTAGACAAAATCCTGAGCTGCTGATTTACAGCCCAGTTATGTGAGAAACTGGCTCTCTTACTGGCTTTCTGGTATTTGAGTTTGCAGGGGCTGGAGCAATGCATTACCAGCCTCTGGCATTCATGTCTTCCAGGTACCTGTTTTGCCTCCGTTGCACTGTGGCTGTGATCGGGCGTTGCTCTCCCCAGATCTCTGAGCAGGAGCTAAATTACCATCAGGGCTCTTATATCTGGGGTTGGTGGAGTTATGCTTGCTGTGGCAGTAGTTCTGCCTGCCATATGCATGCCCTGAGCATTTGTATTAGAGTTGAAGCAGAAATCAAGCAGCAGCCTCTACCCTCAACCTGCAGCTACTAAAGAGCTGCTCATAACTCACTGAAGTTTACACAATCAAGTAACTTTACAGTGAAAATGCATCTATTGATCTAGTTCTGCAGAACTGTACTGAAGCATCTATGTACGTGGAAGGTATATGAACTGGCTGGGAAAGGGGGAATGGAGTTCTCCGGAGCATGGTGTGCAGGTGTGGTAGCTAGCGATACTGGATTAGAGCAGGGAGGACACGTCATCTGTGGCCTTTTCATGGACCAGGGCACAGCAATCCTGGTGAAGGGCTGACACTGATTTCTGGTATCAGGCACTGTTTTTCCAGTTGCATAGAGTATTATGTTAAAAAGAGGGAGAGGTGGGGAGGGCAAGAAAAAGACATTATTATAAAAGGGATCTCTGGTGAAGGTAAGGATTAGGTATGTCTTAGAAGGTGATGTTATCCTTTGAAAGAAGAAATTCATGTACATGAGCCACAAAAGTTTCTGATGGCCACTGGACATGTCAATAATAATCCTGGGAAAGACAATTACTCCCTTAAAACTAGGAGCCATGGTAACACGTGGAGCAGCACAGAACAGTAACTAGTATGTCTGTCTGTAATACTGTAAGACCAGGGAAAATACAGCCCATGGGAAACAGAAGTGATCTTATCAGCACATTAACTACAAATGTGTGAGAAAAAAATTACTGGTTCAACTCTTGAATTACATGAACTGACATAGCTGAATTTTTTTCAGTGCAGTTGTACTGATTAATGTAGCATAGACTATGTTAATAGCTTAAAGAAAAAAGCATTTTCCAACTTCAGGCAAACTAGAAATATAATTCAGCAGCCGTAACTGTATTTTTGGCTTCAGGCTACTATTGCCTCTGCAGTGTGGTCTAATGGACCATAACCAAGTTGCTGTTTGCTAGCTGTAGCTGCTAAAATATGACCAAGCAGACAAGACTTTGYGGAAATTAAACAATCTCTCAGTAGTGAAACTCATGAATCTAAGCCTGAGATACTAAGGAAAGTATGCTTTGGGAAAAGCAAGCATCTAAACAATACTGGCAGGGTAAACATGTTATAAATGTATTTCACAAGAATACCCTCTGATAACTAATGAGCTAGTTCAGCTCCTATTTAAGCTACTAGAGCTATGGTGGTCTACTGTCGTTATGTATTAGCCAAATTCAAGAAAGTAACAAAATTAATGAAATTTTATTGGCAAAGATCAAGTTGAATGTGACCTATGTAATTCAACAGAAGTGAGCCTCAGTTTAGTTTATCAAAATACTTCAGTTTCCCAGCAGGATCAGGTATTATCTGTGAAAGAAAGAAAAAGAAAATGTTAGTCTAAAAACAATATCACACAGATATGATGTACTATAAAGCCAAAACAACACAGTACTTCACAATATGATGTTAAGGCCAACCCACAAACAACATCTGAAAGTTACTTGTCAGTTGACCTCACACTAGATTACTGTTTATCTCTATAGATGCCTAAGAGCAGAAAGGTTTAATTGGTGGAAGAGAGAGTGCAGCCTACCAAAGGAAGAGTCCGGACAGCTGAAAGCACATACATCAATGTTGCTTGCCTCAAAAGCAAGGTATTATAATAAATTAACATCTATAATCAAGTGCCTTAGAATTTACTTACAGTTCTTCCCTTGGCCACCACACTCTCATGGCTTCCTCTGGTTTGATCTAATCAAATCAAACACGTTTAGAAAACATGGCTACAGATGTTAAAGTATCTTCAGGCAAGTGTGTCTGAACTACTCTATTTAAATTATCTGCATTTTTTCCATAAAGAAGAAAGAGAACAGCTTATGTGTTTACTTCAGCGCTTTAAATTGATAGTATTGGACCTGTTAATCTCAGCATTGTAAGACTGGTTTTCAGAAGAAATGTAGTAAATAATATGAAGTTACAGTATTATTTAGATTATGGAGGGCAGAACTTCCATTGCCAAAATATGTATCTGTTAGGCCAGCCAGCCCTCTTTCATCTTAAAATCTTAATATCCAGCTTTTCCCACTGAGACAAACCTCTGCTAGCTCAAAGGATGTGATTCCTAGCCTCCAGTCATCCTGTAAAAGTTTCACAGCCAGGAAGTAAAACTAGTTTAACATTCCACTGTTTTTACTGTCAGTTAAAATGTATACTAGAGGCTGCTGGGACCCACTTTTTTGTTAAAGCCAGCTCTTAAATAAATAACAATACTTTGTCATCACCAGATGGTTCAGAGAAAACCACATCTCTGTGAAAGCCACATAAATGACAGTAATCTCATCTAAACTAGGCAGCTTGGACCTTTAGTAAAAGTTCCATTTTTCTCCTGAGGCTCAATCCAAGCCCACAGAACATAAATGAAGCCAATGAGTGTTTAGCTGAACCCTGCCTCCTCTTTTGCTTGTAGTCACATGTAGGGAAACAGTAACAAGAGCTAGTGTGCAGCAAAGCGGTGCTTTCTTAGAGTTCTGGCCATGTCACACTGCCTCCGTGAAAAATCCTACAGCAGCCTGTGAACATCATTTATACTTGGGTAGTGCCTAGGATCCTCAGTCAAGACTCCCCGGTACCTAATACTTATATGGACAAATAACTGAGGTGACAGGTTAGACTCTGGACATTTTCCTGTTCTTTCAACTTCCATGTGTATAACCAAAACTCTCTTGAGCAGCGATCAGTTAGTGGATCAAGAACTGTTCACGCCTGATTAGAGGAACTTGAAAACTCTGAGTCTGACCTATCACCTCAGTTATTTTTAAGAAAAATGAGCTTTTCTGTATGAAATAGGTAGTAATCCAAAAGCTGTAACTGTGAGTTTACTAATAGTTGAAACATTCCTAATAAAAATTAACATCACTCAACCTTCCTGATACTATCACCTCACTGCAAGTTGCAAGAATTCTGTGTTTCACTTTAATGGAAACGATAACTGGGTGTTTTCTAATAGTAGGAGGATTTAAATACAAATAGCGACTTACTGTTTCACTGCCAGGTTTCCAACCAGCAGGGCAAACTGGAAAACAAAAAAGACAAGCTAGTAAAAGTAAATATTTTTACACACACTYGCTTTTTTGGACATCTTTAATATCACTCTCTGAACTGGAAGTAAAACAGCACAGAAGCATAGTGTGTAAATATCTGCAACTATTAAATATGCGATTTTCTTTATACATGTGATGGTGTCAGTAACACATTCATAACTGTTACCACCTACCACTTCCATTAACTGAAAACTGAGTATCTCTGGATGGATGTTTGTATCTTGGTTTAATTCTCATGCCCTTCTAGATAAGTATTGGCAAAATAATATCTGAAAATTAACACCTATTCTTGTTGGACACAGAATTTGCATGATAAAATGCGCGTGAACAACATAGAGACCTAGCTTGTTTTAAAACCAATGCCAGGGAAAATCTGTTAAGCAAGAAAATCAGTTCAAAGATTCCACTAGAGACTGAGTGATTTTATTTGAAGCCTTGCCCAGAATACAAGGATTATAGCATGTGGTTAGCATGCAGTGTGGCTGAGCTGCTTCAGAGAGCCTTGAGACCTCCTGTGCAGTCACATGTTCCTGAGTGAAACTCACGTCCATTCACAGCTCTCTCTGTGAGGCTTTAGCCCCTGAGTTACGCCATATTACACTGCTTTAAAGCACCCTGCCATACAAAATACTGCAAATGCAATTCAGGAATTGTGAATGATTTTTTCCTCCTGCTCTGTGCAAAGAATCCAACAAAATGTCTTGGGAGGCTTGCCTCAGCATTCATGCAAAAGCTGATGAGATAGCAAGTAAGACTGAAAAAGATCTAGTACTTTGGAAACACATTGCATAGATCAAGATTAATTTGTAACTAAATTGAGAGACTCATTTTCCTTACTGGAAAACTACAAGGTTTGTAGCCTAAGTATCGGCATTTATCTTTTCTAATTCTGTACAGCAAAGTATGATGATTTGTATCATTTCTGTTCATAGGTAAACTGTAGCTGTATATCTTTCTTCAGATAAAGATACTTTTAAATGCCAAGTGAAATCTAGTTGAAATGAAAGTTAAGCTGCTGAACATCTGTATTAATATTTAAATAACTAATTTAAATAATTAATGTGTTTATTTAAATTCATTATTTAAAGATATGTAAAAAGTTCACCCTGTGGCTGAACTGCAGGGGGGAATACAGCCCTATTTGGGACAAAATAATGACCTGAAGTCAGTGAGAAATGCTTTGTCAAGGGAAGATCACCCTGTAGCACTTGTAAAGAAAACGGGTAATCTAACTTTCACAGTATCAACATGTTTCTTGACATGAAGCATTCTCAATTATTTGTTACAGATCATCATCAGCAAATAACATGGGACAAGGACTGCCATGTTGTGCATCTCAATCCTAGTCTGCCAAGGTATACTGAAATATTGGACCTGATTCTTCAGTGCCTCATATATTGTGCAGATTTATGCTTGTGGAAAGATATATACCTCAATTCAGACTAAGAAATGCTTTAGGCTCTGCATTCTCACACAGGTGTAAAGCAAAATGTAAATTACTACACCAGAGGCAACCTGGGGAGGAACCAGGCCCACAAAATCTTGAAGCAGGGCAATCAAAACACTTCACAGATACTTCATCATTCTACTCTCTGATGATACTGAGTACCTTGCTTCCAAAAAGCTACAAAAACACCTTCCAGTCTAAGTAAAGCAATTTCTAATATAAAAATATTTTAAAGAGCACCTTCTCCATGTTTGTCTGTGTATTGAAATGCTTGTACTAAACGAAGCGTTTCATCCACTGATCTCCCAACAGGAAGGTCGTTCATTGTGATCTGTCGAAGGATTCTCTTGTTGTCAATAATGAAAAGGCCTCTGTGAAAACATATATAAATTTCTCTTTTTAGAAAACAGAACTGATTACACTGTTGTGTTCACACACTATTTTACGTCTGCTGGATGGGAGGAATTTGATCTCTGCAAACACCATACAATACAATACACACCACCTTAGAATGCTACTTACCTGGTATTTTTTATCTGGGGGGTATCAAATAAAATGAGCTGAGGGCAAGTTAAAAACAGAAGAGGAGATACATCTTTGCAGAACATAAAACTAAACTTTGGGATGTGGCAGATGCTAAGATATTATAGAGATCCAAAAAGCAAATGGTAAAGTTTATGAAAGAAATAGGCCATTCGTTACTCTCAGTCTTGTCTTCACTTGGATTTGGGAGGTCCCTGAATCACAGCAATTCTGGGGAATTCTCACTGTTGTGTTGCCCTGCCCTAGGCATCTGCTGCTGAGTGCTGTCAAACATGATGTCAACTTAGACCCCTGTTCAGGCTCATTATAGCTGTTCTTTTGTGTTCTTCAGCATTTATCTTGTCCCTGAGCATGAATGCCCAAGTAAAAACTATTCTTGCTTTACAAAAATATCGCTTCCTGGTGTTGCTTAGTTCATTAACAAAGAGTATGTCTGCATCTGTGTGGGGCTRCTATGATCCCAATCACACTGATGAGTCCTCATGTATTTTCAAGTATTAAAGGAAGGCTTCATATGAAAGTTATTTAATGCAAATTATTTTGTGCAATGGTAACAAATAATTGGCATGTGTTGTTAAAACATTTTGAATTGTGCAAATGAGAAGGAAAGATCTTTTGTAGGTACATGCTGCAAGTTGGCTGCAGACTTGCTAATACCCCATAAAACAAGATCATGGGATGTGCCCTCTATTTCACATGAAAAAGTACCAGCCACTCTGATAATAATGCATACAGCTCAATGGGTAGCATAAAACAAAAATTTCAAATGCTTCTTTAACTGTATAGTAAGATGTTCTACTCCAACAAGACAAAATGAACTGTAACAAAGTGAAATACCTAAGCGTATGCCCTTGATCTTCCAGATATACGCCATAGTCCTTTGAAATTTGGTGTGTCAAATCTGAAAGAAGTGGAATCTTCATTGGTCCAAGACCTCCTTGTTTTCGAGGAGTATTGATCCTTTGAAAGAAATGAGATGTAGCTGTATTCTTCATTAAGTTTTATATCCTCTACAGAAAATTAAGCCACAAACCAGAACAGTACAGACAGAAGGATTTACTGGAGGTGATTTTTTTTCGTTCTGCCCACAGGGGAGATGAATGCCATCCATGGCAAACCAGTGAACTCATAAACTGGGACAGTGTAATACATTTTTACAGATACTTGCATCCATATACCTGCATCCTTATCTCTTTTTTGTATTTGAAATATTTTGGATTGGGACATGATATATTTCAAACAATACCTATTAAGCAACCTTCAAAGATAAAGGTACTTTCACACACTAGGGTTTAAAATTTTTACCACTGAAAAATATTTTAAAAGTTTTATCAATGGCATCATGCTTTTATACATTATGATATACCTACACATGCTATAAATCTGGGGATACCATTCTTCAGCTAAGATGGACCCATGAATAATTTTTAATAAAAGACAAGATACATACCATGCTAAGTGAGTGAACTTTGAGTCCACTGAACATGCTACTACTTCAGTATTTATTGCTCTGAATTCTTCAATTCTGTCACTGAAGGCGATTATCTCAGTTGGACATACAAACGTACTAGATAAAAGAAAAAATAAAGTCAAAGTTTCTTCAAACATCCAGAAAGTTCACTGTTTAACTTATTAGTAACTAGCTTCTTCAAAGCAGTTAGATTTTTTTGAAGTAAAAAATGGAAAATAAGTTGTGAATTATCTGAAATTATTTCATCTTTTATTTATTTTTATTGCCTCTTCAAATATACACCAAAATGCTGATTGACAAATTCTCCAACCTCAGATTCTAGCTCAATTACAGTTTATTACTAAAGAAGATTATAAGCTCACAGTTGGCTTATGATCTGGACGCAAGTGTATTTATAATTATTTTCTTCTGGACTTTTCAAATATGAAGTGGCTGAATTTAAGCATGATATGCCAAGTTAGTGGAACATACTCTAACTTCTTGGTGTAGTGCATGTCTGCTTATTTTAAGTATTTTAACTTGAACTTCTTTTGCTACAGAAGAGAGATAATGGTAAAGAAGATCACAATTCCTTGGTCTTTGAAGCTATATGGAAAGTAAAAAGCCAAGAGTCAAGTCATTCCCTTAATAACATTAAGGTAGTTATGCATCTCTGTCACTGTACTACTTATTCTGTTCCTCATTTTGAGGAAAAGAATGTGATTGCTTGGTAGAAAGCAGAAGCATCTTCACTGAACCAGTGAAATTACTGCATTCCAAATAAAGGAGGGGAATGTTAAATATTTTCAGGATGTGGGAAAACACCATCTCTTAATGTCCCTTCATACAGCCTGAAAAAAATAGATGAGATGCTCTCTTCTATTTGCAGAACTGATTTACAGCATAATACAGAATGTAAGGGTTGACTGACTAGATGTTACAGAGGGAAGGTTACTGTTCTGTATGGAGAATTTATGTGGACAAAGACTTTGTTACAATCTTACCACTGCATGATCAAAGTACAAATGCAAAGAATGTCTTTTCTCCCATCTCTCCCCTCTCCTCCCCCAAACCCTCACCTAACAATAAATTTAAAAAAAAAAAAAAAAAGAGGAAAACGAGTGAATTATGAGTCAAGTGTAGGTACACTCAGTTTGGTATGTCTACAGTGGTCTTACTTACAAGTCAAGAGGATAGAAAAAGAAGACAAGGTATTTTCCTTCGTAATCTGTTAATTTCAGCTCTTTAAACTCTCCATTTATGACTGCTGTTCCTTCCCAGTAAGGTGCTGGCTTGGAGACTGAAATATGAAGAACAGTCAAATTAAAGTAAGAGACTACATGAAACACATGTTCAAACAAAGCTCTTCATTAGCTAGCTCATGTACATGGATAACTATTCTTACTTATGTGTGAAAAATAATGTACTGCACACAACTGAAAAAAMCAAACTTTCTTCTTTAGAAAGTTCACAGCTGGCCCAGGTTACAGAATGCTGAAGCAACACACATTTCAGTATGCATGGAAAATATACAGTTCGACAAAGTTGTGCTTATACATGAGCCACCTGATTCACTGATGATGAAGGCTGCATGAATGTTATCTGGACATATTTAATACATCAAATGTCCACCACCAGCTGATGACAGAACATCTATTTAGACTGAAGAAGAAACTATTTTAGATTTCAGAAAACCATACTATTTTGTTATGAATAACTGCTGTGAATCATCAGCGTAGGATGGTTCAAATTCATATTGTTACTCTTTGGCCAAGAAAAACTACCTGAAATTCAAGACCACAAGAAAATACATGCTGTAACACATTTAGAGACAAATGCCTAAAAATGCACTGTATATTATTTAAATTACAACTCCTAAGCAAATTGTGATTTGGAGGTAGTTGTATTTAAAAAAAAATCCAATTAGAAATGGATGAAACGTAATATTAACTATTCCTATTTTAAGGGTTCAATCTTGAATTAAAAAAAAAAAATTCTTCCAAGTACTATTTTCAGTATTAAAGGCCATAATAATGTGAATTCTCTGACAAAGGTTAGGGTATGCTGAACGTATGAGGTAAAACTCATCTGAATACACTTGTGATGTAAAGGACATTGGCATACAGCCCCAGGAAATTATTATGCTGCTGAGAAAAATATATGGAGTCTTTATTATCTGGATGATGATTACATTGTTAGTCTTTCCTTGCTTTTCTTAGGACAACCCGTAGCTGTAGAATACAGTCAGAGAGGATATAGAACAAGGATCACAAAAAATACCCTAAAACATCAGACACATTGTGTCTGAAAGTGGGCATGCAGTCTTTGGTTTCACTTTATACAACCCACAAATGATGCATTAATATGAGTACATAAAATCAGCAGATATGTTTGACAAAACCAGTTTAGTTTTAAAATTTTTGAAGAAATGTTCTTTTTCCTCTTGTCTTTTGTAAAATTCTTGATGATCAGATTTCAAGCTCAGGACCTCTCTCTAATGCTTTTTTACTGAATCTTTGAAGGTAAGGGACTATTTTCAAGCAAGGGCAAGGACTAATGTCCAAGTTATTTAAAGCTGCCCACAATTTTTCCAAATATGCTGTTTCATTAGCAAAAACTGATACCCCTAGTTGAATCTGCAGGAAAAAATTCTCTTCAACTGATCTCCAAATTAGCAGGGAGAAGGAAGAGAAATTAAATATGTTCAGTTTTGGCCATTTTTAAATGAATGTGGTTTTTTTGTTTAAAAATTTTGTCTGAAATGCTGTAATAATATATATTACAAAGAGAGGAAAAACACCCAAATTGGTTACATGGGTATCTTGGCTGGCTTCCATGATTTTTCATACCATCTGTTTTCAAAGGTTTAAAATGGAAGTTCTGTCCTGGCTCAGTACAGGAAACGGATTTAAAACTGTAAATTCYCTCAGCAAGGATTACTGCTACTATACTTTTTTCCATTTGCAGTTCTACAAAATTGAAATTTCTAAGAGCAGGTGACCATTTGAACAGGTGCCACTGAACATTTAACTGAACTCCATTAAAGATGTTTGCACCTAGATCTGCCATGATGTAATTAAATGACATGACAGTTTGACAGTGTTTTTTGTGCCTATACTAAGTCCAAAAATAGATGCCAGTACTGCTTTCAGTTAAGTATCAGACATTCTGTTGCAGCTGTAACTTGTATCCTGTTTGCAAGAACTGTAGTTTGCAATGTGGTGCATTAAACGTGTGATACGGTGTGGAACAAACCAAGTGACCTTTTATGTGAAGAGTTAGTACCTCTGATCACACTGAGGGCACCAATTACTTCTACATGCTGTTTATAGAGTTTCTCTTAACTCGTTTCCTACTTCTGGGAACGCAGACCTTGTTGAATTAGCTGTCAATCTAGCACGATAAAAATGTAAGTCTGGAAGGGACCTTGGGCAGTCCTTGACCTTCCTACGGTCTCCCCCAGAGCACAAAATGGATGCAGTGTGCAAACTACTATGACCACAAATGTAGCTGGAAAAGGGGAAGAAATTCAGAAGCTGTGGAAACCTTCGAGAGATGCGACTTCTGCGGGGACCAAACCGCAAAGCTCGCAGTGCGTTAAGGCCCATAGGCTGACCCAGCACCGCAGCTCGCTGTTGGCGCTGACCCTGCACAGGCAGCCGGCAAGGCCACAGGGCCGGGGGGCTCGGTGCCCGCCCAGCCGCCCCCTTCCCGCCCACCCCCCGGCGGCAGCTGCCTCCCTAGGCGCCGCGGCGCCGCTCCTGCCCGCGGCACTCACCGCCGAGGGGCGGTTTTGGCTCCGCCGGGCGGGATCCTCCCGCCAACGCCCCCGGCGGTGCCCGGCCCCCCTCCCCACGCCGCTGACCGCTGCACGGCGCCTGACGTGGCTCTCCCTCCATGGGCCGCACTGCCG
>NW_020450562.1:616485-618160 GCF_003343035.1 Apteryx rowi
TATATATATATATATATATATACACACATCTGCAGAGTGTGTGCTTCAGTGCATGACTGCAGGAGGAAGCCGTGCACCGACAGGAGAGATTTCCCATCTGGTGTCTCTTATCTGTGGCAGTGTGGGTTCTGCGGGCATTTCCTGACACGGGGTTGCACGGCATCTAAGCTGGCCCAAGGCCTGATGGTGGGCTAGCTTGGTGCAGACCTGGAACAGAAATAAAGCGTCCTGTTTCAGGCCTGGAACCTTGCACTGCTGCCACAGAGGCAGACGCTGGGGGATGTGCTCCCCGCTGTGTGCCTGGGGGCTGCCTTAAAAATGTGGTTAAGTGGAACTGAGGCTACAAAGTGCCTTTTTATTCCAGATGTCTTGGCTCAAGGTTGGCTCGTGAGAGGTCATTTCCCTCAGTGCTGAGGTGGTTCACATCACAAGGCAGTTATGTATTTATTACACTCACACATAGCTAGAAGGTAATTCAGCATGTGTTCGGTTGCAGGCAAGCCAAGAGGTAATGAGAAAGAATTTCAGGAAAAGAAGTGCACTGTAACAAGCAGCTTGTAAGGCTTTATAGTAGTGCAGCGTGTAGCTGAACTAGATTATGCCAGGCATATGCATTTGGCTGGCACAGCTCAGGTTGACTGTCAAGTGTCTCCGTTAAGTTGTAATCAGGATCCTTGAAAATCAAGATGTGAGAGAGCGGGAGCTGTCCCTCAGGGAAAGTGGGGCACCGTGAGCCTCCTGCCTGTGGAGCACCCAGGGACTACGTCCCCTGGGGATGCTGGTGGCTCAGGAGAAACCTTATTCCATCCTCACTGTGTCACAGGCTCTTGCCGAGAGGCCTCTGCATCACGTCCTGTCTCCGTTAGCAGATGATTTGTAGTAAATGTACCTTCAGGATGGTACAGTACCTGCACCAGAACGGACAGTACGATTTCTCTCTTTTACAAAATGATACACAACAGGCATACAAAGAACATAGCCAAAAGAAAATGCTGAGGGCCATTATCAAAGAATACAGGCCACCATAATAGAAACAAAGGATTAACAAGGCACCTATAATTATATACTGTGTCTTGGATGAATCTTGTTATTTTTCTGGCTTTCCTACAACAGAGTCCACTTTTTAAGACTATATTTTGTAAGAATAAATTCAAAGAACCAGGAGAAACAAGACCTTGAAGACTTCCTTATGCTGTGATCTTAGTGTATCTTTTTCTCTATGCTCTTACTCCACTTCCGAGGGAGTTCATTTTGGTTCCCACCTCTTGCCATGTTTGCACTGAAGTTACGCTATAGGTTCTACAAAGTAGGGACAATGTTTGTAAAATGTCTCTGTAAAATGTTATTCATACAGACAGTGTCACAGTAATAAACTTATTCAGGCATATATGCCAGCCTTAAGGGACTGAAGGTTACTGTGGATCAGAAGGGTAACTACTGGCAACTACAGGCCAGTCAGCCTCACCTCCATCCCTGGAAAGGTGATGGAGCAGCTCATCCTGGAGGCCATCTCTATTCATGTGGAGGAAAAGAAGGGGATCAGGAGTAGTCAGCACGGATTCACCAAGGGGAAATCATGCCTAACCAATCTGATAGCCTTCTCTGATGGAATGACTGGCTGGGTGGATGAGGGGAGAGCAGTGGATGTTGTCTCCCTTGACTTCAGCAAGGCTTT